>NC_022014.1:80987959-81006959 GCF_000317375.1 Microtus ochrogaster
TTGTGTTAGTCTCTTTTCTATTGCTTTCTGAAATACCAGAACCAAGGCTGCTCATGGCAGGGAGGGTGTATTCTGGCTTATGGTTCAAGAGGGGTAGGAACCATGTCAGGCACGGCTGCTGGAGCAGCTCAGAGATCACATCTTGGAGCACAAACAGGAAGCTGAGAGTGAGCCGGGATCCGCGTGAGTCTTTAAACTCTCAAAGTCCGCACAAGCTCCCTTCAGCAAGCCCACCCTACTAAGTCCAAACACACCAGCAGTTGGAACCTGAGCATTCAAGGGGCTGAGACTGTAGGAGACATCTCATTTAAAATACCACAAATGTTTGACTTGTCGGCGGGCTCAAGGATTCCCACTCAGGTTCCATAGTTATTAATGTTTCCCCATAGCTGTCTAATCAGCCTCTTATTTCCTGGTAAAGTAATTTTTAAGCTTTTTCCAATTGTGGTAAAACATGCCATCTTAACCATTTTTAAGTGTCCAATTCGGGGGCATTAAGTAATTCGAATTGTGTAACCGCCATCATCCATCTCCTGAACCTTTCATCTTTTCCGGTCAAAGCTCTGTCTCCACAAGACATAACTCCTCATTTTGGGCTCCCCCAGCTCCCAGGGCCACCCTCACCATCTGCCCCGTCAATTTGTCTACTTGCAGGACATACAAGAGGAGTCACATGGGCTGGGGATGTGGTTCAGTGGGTAGAGCACTTGTCTAGCATGCATGGAGCACTGAGTTTGATCCCCAGCACCACATACAGCCAACTGTGATGCACACAGGGATGCTGGGTAAGAGGTTCAGAAGTTCAAGGCCAGCCTCAGCTACAATTGGAAGCCAACTTGGGCTATTGGAGATCCTGTCTCAAAAAGGAAAAAGGACCCACAGAGCATTTGTCCTGTTGAACTGGCTTAAAATTTTTAAAAATATTTATTTATACATATGAGTGTTCTCCCTGCATGTATGTGTGTGCACCATGTGTGTGCTGGGTACCTGATTAGTCCAGAAGAGTAAGTCAGAGTTGCAGATGGTTGTGAGCCACCATGTGGGTGCTGGGAACTGAACCCAGGTCCTCTCTAACAGCAGAAAGTGCTCTTACATACTGAGCCCTCTTTCTAGGTTCTCACCTGGCATATTTTGAACAACACAGTATCTTCTCAGATTCCCTGGACTTAGTGGCATGTGTTGGAATTACCTGTCCCTTTAAGGCAGAAGGACACATCCTCATTGTAGGGCTATGTAATTGGAGACTTTGGTTTTGTTTCCTGGCTATCCAGACCTGAATAATCACACAAGAACTATATTAATTACAACACAGTTTGGCCAATAGCTCAAGCATATTCCTAGCTAGCTCTTACATCTTAAATTAACCCATTTCTTTTTCTTTTATTTCTTTATTTTTTTTTTATTTTTTTTTTTTGAGGCAGGGTTTCTCTTTAGCTTTGGAGCCTGTCCTGGAACTAGCTCTTGTAGACCAGGCTGGCCTCGAACTCACAAAGATCCACCTGCCTCTACCTCCCAAGTGCTGGGATTAAAGGCATGCACCACTACCGTCTGGTAAATTAACCCATTTCTATTATTTTATATTTTACCACGAGGGTCGTGGTTTATTACCTCAGACTACATGGTGTCTGCCTGAGCCTGACTTCTTTCTCCCTGTGTTCAGTTTAGTTTTCCTGCCTCGCTATATTCTGCCCTGTCATAGGCCAAAGAAGCTTCTTTATTAACCAATAAAACATATTCACAGCATACAGAGGGGAATCCCGCATCAGGGCTACCATATTGTCTGTGTGCATTCATGGGTTGGTACATAGCATCCAGTTCCAGACACAGCTGATGTGGGGTTGCCAGGTCATTGATTGAGCCTGCATTAAATTTTCTGAAGAACGGCCAAACTGTTTCCAGAACAGACACACCTTCCATTGCCCCAACAATAGCAGGCACACAAGGTCCCCGGGCTGGCCACAT
This sequence comes from Microtus ochrogaster, assembly GCF_000317375.1. NCBI lineage: Eukaryota > Metazoa > Chordata > Mammalia > Rodentia > Cricetidae > Microtus > Microtus ochrogaster. The sequence goes on from NC_022014.1 coordinate 80,989,922, forward strand.
CCTTGCCAACACTTGTCTTCTGTGACTTTGGAGGTTTTCATTGTTTTTGCTTTGGTCTTAGGTTGGCCTCTAACTATGATGCCAAGAATGACCTCAAATTCCTGATCCTCCTGCCTCCACCTCTCAAGTGCTGGGATTATAGGTATGGCCACCACACCCGATTTATGTCGCTGAGGCTCAAACCCAGGGCTTCTCGCATCCTAGGCAAGTACTTGCCAGCTGAGCTATCCCTAGTTCTCGTGCTTTTTTTGTTTGATTTTAGTTACATTTATATATTTATTTATTAAGTGTTTGTGTATATCTGTGAGGGCATACGTATGCCACGCTGTGTGTGTGTAAGACAGAGGACAGTTTGTAGGAATCAGCTCTCTCTAGCCACTGTGTGGGTCCTAGGGATGTAATCTGGCTGGTCAGGCTTGGCCACAGTGCCTTTACCTACTCAGCCATCTGTCCAGCCCACCACCCCAGCCGCTGTCACCACAACATCAGAGTTATAGAGTTGAACGGTGACCCCCTCACCCCCCAGAAGACCTTGTTTGAATCTTCAGCATCTCCTGAGTTAAAGCTGGGACTCTGTAGGGCACTTGGGAGTGGGCAGAGCCATCCGAAGCCGGGGTGACCTTGGAGGACTTAGGTCATTGGTGGTGTGACTTTGAGGGGAATGTGCGGCTCTGCCCGCTTATCTTTCTCTCTTTTGTTTCTTGGGAAGAGATGCACTTTTCTCTGTCATTTGAGGAAACACAGTGAGGACTAACCTAGACGGTGCAAGGGACCTCTTACCCCATCTCTGTCCCCATCCCTCCTTTTCTTCTCTCTCCCCCTCTCCTCTGCCTCTATCCCTTCCCACCTCTGCTTCTCTCTTCCTTTCTGTTTTCTTCACTTATTATTTATAGACCGTCCTAACTGAGCTTGTCACCAATCCCCGCCTGACCCTCTCATTGTCCTGGCTACAGCTAAGAGCTCAGGCATAGCCACGGACTCAAAGCATACAACTTTCCTAGTTGCTGACCCTAGTATCCTCACCACAGGCCTCAGGGTGCCTGGGGGTCCTGGTCAGAGAGGAGGGGCTGGCTCCCTGGGTGACCCTGCTGCTCTCCTGTCCTGCCTGACGTTAACATCCTCTAATGGCTTATACAGCCTCGGACCTTGTGGGAACCCACGGTTGCGCGCCTGTCCCACCTTGACTGGAGGCCAGAGAGTTCGACTTTATTTTTGCTCTCAAAGTTGTTGACCCCAGGTGTGCCTAGAAAAGAGCAATTCTGACCTAGGGTGTGGTTAATTAGTCTTTTGGTGTAGGGTGGATCCGCTTCACCTGGACCGAAGGTCCGAGAATTCAAGTCTATTCCTTAACACGTGTTAATGAAGTCTGTTGCCCCCCCCCTCCTTTGGGAGTGAAACATAACAAGGCAGATTCAGTATTCACTGAATGTCCCTCCCGGTGCCGTTCTGTGTTTCTGTCTCTTCTTTCTCTTACACCTCTGTTTCTTTTGCTTAATAATTCCCATTTTCACGCTCCTACCCTGGACCATAGGAGTTCCAGCAAAGCTGATCTTTGGCAGTACTTCAGTCTCCGGCTTCAAGAGGTAGCCGGTCCTCAGCTGGCCTCTGCTAGTACTCAGTCTGGGGATGCTGGAAGCCTGCTGTGAGCCCACTGTCCCATTCACTCCCTGAGGCCCACTGCAGGGCCAGGATGCAGAGGGCTGAGGGATCTCCAGGTACTTGCTAGGGTCAGCTGGCTATTTCTAGATCACCACTTGACCCTTCTTCCTGCCCTAGACTGGGAAGGTTCACACTGAAGGGAGGCCTTCAGAATCTGGATAGCCAGGAAATAATAGGTCACCTGGGAGTGATGGCTTCTTGCCCCAGAAGGACTGCTGCAGCACCTAAAATCGAACTTCCTCCCTTCTGGGAAGAGAGTAAGAGGGAAGTTGCCCCCCTCTCCAGACCTTGCACCTGTGTGGTGTGAGCCTTGTGGAAGAATGGTCCCCCTTTCCCAGGAAACGCTGGCATCAGGGAAGTCCATGGCAGGAAGGCAGAGGAGATGGCCCGTGTACCCCTTTTGTCCATCCCCCACTCTCATTGCCTCAAGAGGCCACCTGCTGTGGGGCAGGGTGTGGGGGCTGCCAGCACAGCGGGCCTGTGGGAGCTGCTCAAAGCCGCTAGGGACGGGACTTACCAGCAGCCGGCTCTGTGAGACCCCAGGAGGTTTCCTCACTTCCAGTAATGGCAGAGTGGGGGTGGGGGAGGCATCGCCCAAGGTGCCAACTTCTGCCTGCACAGGCTCAGGCCCTGTGTTGCCTCCCACCTGCTCCCCTTCTCCACCCCCACCCACTGACAGGAAGATACAGCATCTGTAAGCAACAGCTGGAAAGCAGTTCAGGCCAGGTCTGGTGCCTTCTGTTGAGGGACTGGGGCACTCCAGGCCCTCAACCTCTCAAACACCCCCTGGACACGCCTGACCAATCCTGGATCTAGCCTGGCCGGTCCTGGGTGTAGCCTGCTGACTGTGCTTGTCTGGTTGTGGTACATATACACTTGTCTACCTCCAGCCTGACCAGCCCCGGGGAATTACTCTGTTGAAAGAGCGCTCATTTTAGGGGGCATTCCTTTTTTTCCCAATCCCAATTCCTTCCTCATTCTCCTCCAGGGGGTAGAGATCTCACCCTGGGAGGTTGTTAGGACTTCTCTCAAATCCCAGCCACTTTGGTACAGAGAGTCTTTGTGGCTCACAGGTGACTTCTGGGCAAATTTCCAGGGCCTTCAGAAAGCCCTCCTCTTCTAGAAAAAGGAGCAGAGAAATACACTATGAAAGCCCAGAGTCCATCTGTGACCTGGCCTTACTCAGTTCCTAAGATGTCCTCCCAAGAAAATGTCTGTTTGGAGGATCAGCCCTACAGGAGTGCCAGACCAATCTTCTTTATACCCCACCTTCATTGGCTTAGTCTGACTTCTCTCCAGGGGCTGCCTAGTGACTCTCCGACTCTTGCTAAGGGCGTAGGCCTTGCCCCTTGGTGTTCTGGCAGGTCAAGACCCTACTCCACTCTGTCCCTGCCTCAAATTGAAAAAAAAAAAAAAAGAAAAAAGAAAAGAAAGCCATGCCTCTGCTGGGGCCCCAACTTCCAGCAGCAATGAAAGGGGCAGAGAGGCCACTTGCGAGACCTGCCAACAGAGTAATCTACAGTTTCCCACTAAGGGCATAGCCAGAGGAGGTCGCGGAAAATAGTATGCAAAGTATATGCAGATGAGGCCCCACCCCACCCCAGCACCTGCACACTTCTGGAGAAGGCCACTCTCTCACTGAAGGCATCACAGTGCCATCATCACCGCCTTCATCATGACCACCACCACCATCATCATCTCCATCACACACCGTCTTCATCCCCATCATCACCGTGCCACCCCCTCGTCACCGTTACCATCACCATCACCACCTCAGTAACACCATCATCATCACCATCATCTGTGGATGCAACAATGCAGGGATTCAGGGCATCTGCCGCAGGCAGAGTCCAGCCTGGGTCTCAGAGCCAAGAAACGTCAGCTCTCAGGGGATAAATCCCTATGAGGAGGAGCAGCTGGTGAAGGGGACACACCACAGTGACTAGGAAGTTCCTACTTCAGAGTAAACTAGAAGACACTCGAAGCTGCAGACAGACAAGTTGGCTCTTAGTTATCCCTGCGTTCACTCCTCCGTCACCCCCCCTTCTCATCCACGCGTTCCCTCCTAGCTAGTGGCTCACACGTTTATGTGGCAGGTATTGTAGGGCCAGAGAGACAGCTGAGTGGGTAAATGTGCTGTTGTGAAAGACTGACAACCTCAAATCCATCTACAGAGCCCACAAAAACATGAAGATTACAGATGTCCCACATCTGTAACCCCACTTCTCCTACCGCAGCCTATGAGGCAGAGGCAGGAACCTCAGGACTGGCTAGCCTGGAGTATGCAGAGGGTAGAAAGAACCCCGCCTCAACAAGATGGATGCAGGGAACCAAGTTGTTTGCAGCTGGCGATGGTGGCTCACATGTTTAACCCCAGCACTTGGGAGGCAGAGGCAGAGGCAGGTGGATCTCTGTGAGTTCAAGGCTAGCCTGGTGTACAGAGCTAGTTCTAGAACACAGAACAGCTAGGGCTGTTACACAGAGAAACCCTGTCTCGAAAAATGAAAATATATATAAAAAAGGTTGTTTGCTCATTTCCACAGGAATACCCAACTCCCAGCACACACACTAAATCAAATATAAATACACATGCAATCTCAGTGGTCATTGTAACAACGTGAGAGGGCAAAGAAGAACATATGCCTGTGGTGTTTGAACTTCTACAGGAAAAGGTAGCTATAGGAATGATAAGGAAAGTGAGAGGGAGCCTGGCCTGGTGGTGCACACCTGTTGTTCTAGCTGTCCAGGGGGGTGAAGCTGGAGAGCGTGAGTTCAAGACTGACTGTAGGGGTTTGAAGGAAAATGACATCCAAAGGGAGTCACACTGTTAGGTGGTGTGGCTTTGTTGGAGTAGATATGGTCTCTCTGGAGGAAGTGTGTTACTATGGGGGCTGGCTTTGAGGTCTCCTATGCTCAAGCTGTGCCCGTGTTTCAGCTCACTTCCTGTTTCCTATGGATAGAGATATAAGACTCTTAGCTGTTGGGAGGTGGTGGCGGGGAGGAGGCAGAAATCCTCAATAAATAAATAAAAAAAAAAGAAAAAAGAAAAAAAAAGACTCTTAGCTGCACTGGTTGTGGTGGCACAAGCCTGTAGGATTTGCTGAAGGAGGCAGAGGCAGGAGGATCACGAGTTTGAGGCCAGAAAAAAAAAAAAAAGAAGACTCTCAGCTGCTTCCCCAGCACCATGTTTGCCTGCATGCCACCATGTCCTACCATGAAGACAGTGGACTCAACCTTTGAAGATGTAAGCCACCCCAATTAAATGTTTTCCTTTTTAACAGTTGCCATGGTCACGGTGTCTCTTCACAGCAATAGAAACCTTGACTGAGACATTGACCTAGGCAACTTAGCCAGATCCTGAGCAGTAAAAAGCAAATAAAATGCAAAATAAAGGGGGGCTGATGTTGCAGCTCAGAGGTTTTGCTGGCACCCTTTGTGGCCCTCCCTCACAAAGCCTTCAAGCTGTGGTTTGGATCTGGAATATTCCCCAAAGTCTTGCCCTCCACCCCCTGCTTGATGCTATTGGAAGGGAGAACCTTTAGGAGGTAGACCTAGTAGGGGGTCTCCTAGGCATTGGGGGTGACCCTGGCCTCTTTTTCTTTCTTTTCTCTCATTAGTATTCTGGCCATAATGTGAGCAGTTGGCTGTTGGTTAACTGGTTGTTTCTGAGACAGAGTTTTACATAGTCCAGGTTGGCCTATAACTGGCTACATAGATAAGGACGACCCTGAAAAACTGATCCTCCTGACTCCCCTGCCAAGTACTGGGGCTATAGCTGTGTACCTGCTTTTTAAATAGTGCTTGGGCTTGAGCTAAGAGCTTAGTGTCAGGCACCCCCACCCCAACCCAACCTCATGGTCCTGGGGCTGAATACAGGGCCTCAGGGACGCTACATGAGCTACAGTCCCAGTTCCAGGAATGGTGTGGCCCAGGCTGGCTTCAAGCAATGATGCTCTTGTATCCCCCTCTTCAACACAGACAAGTACTCAACGGACTGAGATACACCTCTAGTCCTATTTTGAGATTTATTTAGCTGGATATGGGGGCACATTCCTTTAATCTCAGATTTGGGAGGAAGAAACAGGTGGATCTCTATGAGTTCCAGACCAGTCATGGCTACATAGTGAGGCCCCGTCTCAAATCGACAACAACAATAATAAAGACTGATTTGTTTGTGGATTTGTTTGTGTTTATACGCTCAAGCATGCTAAGTGCATATACAGAGACTAGAAAAGGGCTTGGGTGTCCTCCACCGCTCTCCACCTGCTCGTTTGAGGCAGGCTTTTCCCCTGAACTGGAAGCCCCCAGCCCCCCGTTGTTGTCTTCCTCAGAGCTGGGGTTCAGATGTGTGCAGGGTGCCCTCCTGGATATGTGTGAGCTGAACTCCACTCTTCATGACTGTGCAACAAGCGCTGTTATAGCTGAGCATCTCTCTGGCATACTGTTTGGGTTTTGTGGGTTTTTTCATCTGTTCAGGTTTGAATTTTGTTGTTGAGATGGAATCCCACCATGTAGCACTGGCTGACCTAGAACTGGCAACCTTCCTATCACCTCCCAAGTTCGGAGATAACCGGGTAATGTGAACAGTTTTACTCAGCTACATGCTCCCGGCTATGATGTCCAAGCAACAGGGCAGGGACCGTGGACTAAAGCTTCTAAGTCCAGGAACCAAAATCTTCTCACCAGTGAGTTTATGCCAGTCTGATGTAAGCTAGAGTCGTTTGGAAGAGGGAACCTCTAAGGAGAAAAAACACACTAGATTGGCCTGCAGGCAAGCCTGCGGTTCATTTTCTTGATTGATGACAGTTGTGGGAGGACCCAGCTCTCTGTGGGTGGTGGCACCCTTAGGCTGCTGGTCCCGGGCTATACACAAAAGCAGGCTGAGCAAGTCATGGGGAGTGAGCTAGTAAGTAGCACCCTCTGTGGCTTCTGCTTCAGCTCCCGCCTCCAGGTTCCTGCCCTGATTGAGTTCCTACCCCAAGTTCCCTCAGTGATGGAAGAGTAAGATAAACCCTTCAGGTCATGGTGTTTTTCACAACAAAAGAAACCTGTAGTCAGACTTCCTTTGGACCACCAGCTCCCAAATAATGATATGGAGACTTCTTATTAATTATGAATGCTTGTCCTTAGTCTAGGCTTGTTCCCAACTAGTTCTGATAACTTGAATTAACCCGTTTATATTAATCTACAGTCTGCCATATGGCTCATAACGTCTTCTCAGTGCCTACTCCTTCTGCATCTTGCTGGTGAATCTTGACTCTCTTCTTCCCAGAATTCCTATCTCTACCTGGAAGTCCCACCTATTCTCTTCTGCCTAGCTATTGGTCATTCAGCTTTTTATTAACCAATCAGAAGGTGTCTTGGCAGAGACACATCTTCACAGTGTACAAAAAGATCATTCCACAACAGAAACCCTAACTGAAGCACCTTCTGCTCAATAAGTTGACTGTCTCAGATATTTGTTACGGGAAGGCAAACAGTCTGCAAATGTCCCCAGAGCCCCAGCAGGGCTCCACTGTAAGCATTCACTTTGGTGGCTAGAGATTCATCTTCTCCCTCAGGCCTGCCTAAAGTCACCAAAGCCAAAAAGACACAGAATGAAAGCAACAACTTCCTGGTTAAATTTGAATTTCAGACACACACTGTTGTCATCGCACAGCCTGATTTGCTGTCTGAAGTGTCCTTGTCATTGAGCACCTTGGACCCTCTGTGGCACACAACCCCAGTTTTCAGCCTGTCTTATACATGATAGTCCTCTTTATCACTCTGTCTTGGGCCATCAGGGGCTGGCCGTCCATCTCAGGGGTAGGGTGCTTGCCTCACATACAAAAGGCCCTGTGTTTCATTCCCAGTATGACTTAAAGACAGAAGAGCCAGGCATGGTGTGTGGCTTGTTCCTACAATCCCAGCACTAGGACGTTGAGGCAGGAGGATTGGCAGGAAGAGTTATAGGCCAGCCTGGTCTAACTAATGAGTCCAGGATAGCCTGGGCTACAGAATAAGACCTTATCTCAACAACAGCAGTCACAGTAGCTCAGACTTTAGTCCCAGAGCTTGGGAGGTGGAGCCAAAGTCATGAGATGGGGGCCAGCCTTCGTTTTGTTGTCTATTTGAAGCTGGCCCGAGTGACATAATATCCTGTCTGAAAAACAAAACAAAGCAGATGATCATTGCTTGTCTTTTCAGCATGAAGACCTGAGTTTGAGTCAGGACCCACATGAAGAGAGGCAGGCGTGGTGGTGCATGCTTATGATCTCAGCGCTGGGGAGGTGGAGACAGGAGGATGGCTGCGGCTCCTCGGCCACATGGATGGTCTTACTTGGCAAGTTCCAGGCCAGAGGAGAGACCTTGTTTAAAGGAAAAAATTGTGGTTTTTATCTGAGCAAGGACACTCCAGGTTGTGCTTTGTCCTTGACACGTAGGTACATATATGTTTGTGTGTGCACACACGTGTACAGACACATACAAACAGAGCATCAATAACCAAATAACTTGAGAAGGGAACATCCATCTATTTGGTCTTCATTGGAGAGTGGTCAGGTCCCCATCACCTGTGTTTTGTCATTATCCACATGGCCATTCATGCTTGACAGCCGGGCCCGTTTGCAGCCACGATGGAAACGCTCATTTGTGTTTTGGGCCCAGCAGCCAATTTCCAACAATCTTGCTGCAACAGGTTCTGGTATTTCACAGTTGTTGTTATGGGGAAATTTACATTCTACTGAATTATGACAACATTCAGCTGCTAATGGGATTATTAGTTTTGTTTTTGAGTGTTTTAAAGCCACGGAAATAAAATTTACTTCCAACAATGCAGCTGCAATTTCATGTCCCTAAAACTGACCGTAAATAATAAACTCAATAACCGAGTGCCTGTAAGCACATCAGGCATTTTCTCGGAAAAAGTGGCCCCTCTCTTTCCATCCTGTCAGGACAGTGGCAGGGGAGCTGGACAACGGGGGGTGTTCCTGGGCTGACTTCAAAGGGGGTGAGGCAACTCCACAGGCCACAGCAGGAGCAAACTGCTTAACTCTACAGAGTCCAGCAGCTGTGGACAGGAGGACCCATCTTGGAGAGTTGCTCCCAGGCACTGGAAAGATGGGGCTTAGCGGGGGAGATCTTGGGGCTCTTGGGATTCTCTGGGGAGTCCTGTGTCAAGTTTCTGAGGATACTGGAACAAAGCACCGGGTAACATGACCAACAGGAATGGGTTGTACGGCAGTCCTGGAGACCAGAGGCCCGGAGACCAGAGGCCCGGAGCCCAGGTCTTCCTGCTCCTTCAGCAGCTGATGGGCCCTAGTGTCCCTCAGCTGTGGTCACATCACTATAGGTTTCGCGTCTGTGGCCTCGCTGTGCAGTTCTGGGACTGTCCTCTTTTGTCTCTCTTTAGAAAAAAAGCATTTATTAAAATGCATAGCTCAATAAAAACAAGAGAAAAACAGGGTTTTGCAAAGCCAACAGATTTTACTATAAAAAGATTTATTGAAGGGAGGGGAGTTGAGAAAAATGTATAGCTCAATAAAAACAAGAAAAAAAAAAGCATTTATTGTTTATGTGTATGTGCGTGTGTTTGTGTGTGTTGGTGTGTGGGTCTGTGCACAGGAGTATGAATGCCTGTAAAGGCCACAGGGAGGAGTCACAGACCCTGGAGCTGGTGGGAGCCACCCGTGAACTGCCTGACACAGGGGTGCTGATAACCAAACTCTGGAAAAGCAGCAAGTACCTACCTTCCTTTCTTTCTTTCTTTCTTTCTTTCTTTCTTTCTTTCTTTCTTTCTTTCTTTCTTACTTTCTCTTTCTTTCTCTCTTTCTTTTTCTCTTTCTTTCTTTCTTTCTTTCTCTCTCTTTCTCTCTTTCTCTCTCTCTCTCTCTCTCTCTCTCTCTTTCTTTCTTTTCTTTTTTCCTTTTTCAAGACAGGGTTTCTCTGTGTAGCCCAGGCTTTCCTAGAACTTACTCTGTAGATCAGGCTGGCCTTGAATTCACAGAGATCCGCCTACCTCTGCCTCCCAATGCTGGGATTAAAGGCATGCACCACCACCGCGTGGCTGGAAGAGGCTTTTGCCAAATAAAAATCTCCTTTACTGTTCAGGGTAGCAAAACTTTTGGAGGATCAGCTCAATCCACCGTAGCACCATCACCACCATCACAACCGCTATTATTGCTACAACCACCACCATAACCACATTACCACTGCAATTATTGCTACCATCACCATCACCACCACCACCACCATCACCACCACCACCACCATCGCCACCACCGTCACCATCATTACAACCGCTATTATTGCTATCATCACCACCACCACCACCACCATCGCCACCACCCTCCTGAAATGAAGTGTCACAACCCAAAGCAGGCCAAGGGACTCCTGGGAAAGCATTAGGCAATCTCAGGATGAATGCTACCAAGGATGCAGGCAGTCTTCGGATGGATGCTGACAGGGAGGTAGGAAGTCTCAGGATGGATGCTGACAGGGAAGTAGGAAGTCTCAGGATGCTGCTGCCAGATGCAGGCAGTCTCCGGATGGATGCTACTCAGATGCAGGCAGTCTCAGGATGGATGCTACCAGGGATGCAGGGCTACAGGGTCTCTGGAGAACAGGAGGTGGTGATACTAGGAGGAGAAAGGACCCAGGACTGGCTCGGGCCTGTCTCTGCTCACAGCTCTGCCATTGCCTGTTGTGCCAGTCTATCCTCTGAGTCAACAGCCGCCGTCTTGGGGCATTCAGCTGTGCCAGCTTGAGAAGTCATTCCTGCTGGGCTTGCTGACTGTTCACCCCTCTCATTGAGGGTCGGGGGGGGCAGAGACTTCAGCTGAGTAAAGAGTGTCCATAGCAGCTGCTGCGTGCAGGGAGTGCCTGCACGTGGTCATGGAGAGGGCTGGGGTCTGGGCTGGGGAGGGCTGCGGAGGGGCTCCATCCTGTGCCTGTGGGGATGTCATTTTCCTGCTGGGTAAAGTTTCCAGTGTGGCCTTTCGAGGGTCGTGGACAACGATCACTCCTATAAGTAATCAAGTCTGATGCCAGGCGGTGGTGGAGCTTGCCTTTGGTCCCAGAACACAGGAGGCAGAGGCAGGCAGGTATCTGAGTTCAAAGCCAGCCTGGTTTACAGAGCTAGTTCCAGGACAGCCAAGGCTACACAGAGAAACTGTCTTGGCCTCCCCACCCCCAAAAAGGCCCAATAAAGCGGTCGGTTCCCTAGAGTACATGTTGGTGGAAATGTACCTGGGTTTGTTGTTGGAGCCTTAGGAGGAGGGGTAGATGTTATATCTCCCCCACCCCGCCAATATATAATTTTAGCGATACTGCCTATGGACGGAACTGTGTCCCCCAAACTCATATGTTGAGGCTCTAACCTCTATTGGGATAGCATTGAAAGACAAACCTGAGGGAGGAGACTGGACTTAGACAAGGCCCTGAGGAGTTCCCACAGGACAGCACTGGGGCAGCAGCGCCACGGTAGAGTCCTAGGTTAGACCCCACACAGCATAAACCCGACGCGGTAGTGTCCGCCTGTAATCCCAGCATGTGGGAGGGCCAAGCAAGAGAGATCACCCTGTCTCAGAACAACAACAACAAAAAAGCTGACACTTCAAAAAGTAGGGGCAGTTGATTGGAGTTTGAGGCCAGCCTGGGCTACATCGTGAAAGCCTATCTCAAAGAAGAAGAAGAGACAGACTATAGCTCACCCACCGACAGAGTGCCTGCCTAGCGAGTGCACGGCACTGCTTTCATCCCCAGAACTGCAAGAAGAATCACATGCGGGGGTTTTACACGTTGTCACACATTCCCCCACGTCCACAGACAGGCCTTCAAGCCTGGATGGCCACAGCTCAAGAGTCCGTCTGCTACACAGTTGTTCAACCATGCAATGCAACATTACTCAGGCGAGAGAGGCAATTCAAACGCGGGCTACAACATGGAAAAGTCTGAGGTCACTGCCCAGCGATGAGAGCTGGATGCAAGGATGCATGCTTACATGTCTGACAGTTCCTGCTGGCTGAGTTCAGAGAAGGAGACAGAACGGGCTTCCAGGCTGGGGCAGGGAGAGCTGGGCGTGTTTAACAGGGCAGAGTTTCTGACGGGGAGATGAACCGTGCCAAGCGCCAATGAGACAGAAACACCGTGGTTAACACAGAAAACTTTGTTTTGAAAAAGGTGTGCTAGGGGCCTCAGCTGAGGAATTACCTCCATCCGATTGACCTGTGGGCAGCTATGAGGGGCGTTCTGTTGATGAGTGACCGACGGGGGCAGTGCCAACCCGAGGCAGGTGATCCAGGGTTGTACAAGAAAACAAGCAGATGCCGGGCGGTGGTGGCGCAGTGGTGGCGCGCGCCTTTAATCCCAGCACTCGGGAGGCAGAGACAGGCGGAGCTCTGTGAGTTCTTGTCTCCACAATCAGGTGTCTGGGGAAAGCAGAGTATAAATGCACACTTATTAGCACTTGAGGACTGACTGCTGCGAGTTCAGGGCTTGTCTGAGCTATGCGGTGAGCTCCAGGCCAGGCAGGGCTACACAGCCAGATATTGTCTCAAATCCCCAAAAGACTTAAAACGCTAGAGCATTCTGTGGAGCGGCAACTCATCCCTGCAACCCACATCTCCACCCAAAGCGCCTGCCCCTGTGCCCCTTCTACACTGCCCTCTTCTCTCTCTGCCTCGGCTTCAAAGCTGTAGGTTTTCAACACCCGCAGAGCCACGAAGCCTGGGCGGTCTGTGTTACTGGGCCTGGGACTCCCTCCGACGACAGCTCCCTTTCGGGACTTGTGGTTTTTCTCCTTCGGTTGAGCTTTTGCTGCTGCAGGTCCGCTGCTCGAAGAATTGAGGGGACAAAGGCAAGCCTGCAAGCACTTCCGCAAACTGAGACCCTTAGGACCCTCCAGCACCCGGGGGTAGCCGGGAGCGGGAGAAGGGGCCAGCTTCCAGCTGCTTCCCGTTCCTCTCCAGGGTGAGACCCGGCCCAGAGGCGCATCGTCACACCGGGCCACTAGGGGGAGCCCTTTGCAGCTCCGTGACCCTCAGCGAAAGCCAAAGCTGAGGTGTCTATGTTCCCACCTGGGAACCTGGGGAGGGATGGGTGCAGCAGTGGCTCCACCTACACCCGCTGGTGGGTAGCTTAACTTTCAATACTTGGAGGTTAGTTAATACAGGAGGTGAGCCCAGGAGAGCAAATGAAGCCCACGGTGAAACATGACGGTGGATGGGTGGGGGTGGGAGCATTACTGGGGGGCCGTTACCGAGGCCTTTTGCATGGCTGGGGCTACTCTAGGTATTACGTGTGTGCCATGAGTAATAACTCGGTAGTAAATAGGGGATAATATCCCATCCATTTCACAGATAGAGAAAATGGGGGTCCAGAGAGTGGCTTGCCAGAACCAGACTTCAAACCTGGGTAGCCACAGTCAGGCCTTGGGTGCCAGTGTAAGGAGCCCTGCCTCTTAGGGTGGGGAGGCTCCTCAGACACAGTCAGCCTGAGGAGCTGCCTGGCAGCTGTAAGGACTTTGTATGTGTCGCGGGTTGACCCGTGACTGAGGGGCTTGCTTATTCTTTCTGGGTGCCTTTCCTTACTGCAGGAGGAGTTTCTGGTACTGGTGACCCCAGAATGCACGAGTCCCTGAGTCAGACACCCCTCATATCTCATTCAATGTTCTATCGACATCTTGAAATTCTTCTTTTGGACTAGGGAACCGATGTTCTCAAGGTCCCCTCAGCCCTGTGGATGCGGCAGTCCTGTGTCCTTGCCTTCAGCGCTGAAGCATCCCTGTGGCAACTGGCTGCCCGCAGGGAGGATTGCCCTCTGAACTGGATGCTCCCTTACTGCACTCCCAGAACAGTCAGCCCTGTATCTGCTGAGCAAGCAGGACCTCTGACTAGCACTCCCTGGAACGGGGGGCTTGAGGCCTCCTGTCAAGGGCCTTGGCTTCTGAGCAGAAGTGACCTCTAACCCCCATCCCATCCCATCCCATCCCTGGCAGCAGCTGATGCTGCCATCAAAGGGAGAGATCAGGTGACCCGAAGCATCTTCCTCTAGTCAGCAAAGCGGAGCTGGTATCTTTCATTCCGGGCCCCGGGCTCCCGTTGGTCTGGTTGGTATGCCTGGCCAGGGTGAACGGCCTCTGGGGCAGGCAGTGTTCTGGGAACAGGCAGGGTCCCAGCCAGCAGAGAAGCTGAAGCCAGAACGTAGCTGTATCTCCTCAGCGTCCGCTTGGGCCCACTGAAGCTTCCCGCAGACAGGGACACCTATGCCAGCGACCCACCATTTTTACAGGTGGCTGGAGGTTGCTGGATAGAATGGACGGAAGGCTGGCTCCTGGCCGGGCTGTGTCCCCTTACCTAGTTCACTCTAGAGAGCCCAGGACTGCCTAATGCCCAGATGAACCTTCAGAGTTGTGATTGCCGCAGCTGCCAACTCGCTCGACTCTCACGACCTTCCCTCGCCCTCACCTCTCCTCCACAGTGCTTATGAGTGACATCTCTGTCACCTGGGCCTCACCACATCCTGTTGAGGCCTCTTCCTCTCAACAAGAGTTTGGCCTGATACCCTCAGAAGGAACCCTTTTCCTGTGACCACACACCTCTACTCTTTTTTAAAAATTTGTTCGACAACAACAAAAGCTGGGCGGGGTGCCACCTGCCTTTAATCCCGGCACTCAAGAGGAAGGCAGATCTCCAAGTTCAAGGCCAGCCTGATTTACTGGGTGAGTTCCAGGACAGCTAGGGCTACACAGAAACCCTGTCTTGAAACATATAAAACAAAGCAACAAAGATTTATTTTTCTTTATGTGTATACCCACAGAGGCCAGAAGAGGGTATCTGATCTCTTGTAGCTGGAATTACTTGCAGTTGAGAGCTGCCTGATGTGGGTGCTGGGAACTGAACCCCAGTTCTCTGCGAAAGTAGAATGGGCTCCTAACCACTGAGTCATCTCTCCAGGCCCAGCATCGGCCCTCTCTCTCTCTCTCTCTCTCTCTCTCTCTCTCTCTCTCTCTCTTTCTTTCTTTCTTTCTTTCTTTCTTTCCCTCTCCCTTCCTTCCCTTCCTTTCCCCTCTCCTTTTCCTCCCTCTCTTTTGGAGTTACTTTTGTGTGTGTGTGGTGTGTATGTGGTGTCTTGAGTGTGTGATTGTGTGGTGTGATTGTGTATATGATTATGTGTGTGTGGTATGAGTGTGTGTGTGTGGTGTCTGAGTGTGTGATTGTGTATGTGATTATGTGTGTGTGAGTGTGTGGTTATGTGTGTGTGGTGTCAAAGCGTGTGATTGTGTGTGTGATTATGTGATGTGTGTGGTGTGAGTGTATGATTATTTGTATGTGGTGTATGTGGTATCTGAGTGTGTGGTTGTATGTGTGTGGTGTGTGAGTGTGTGATTGTGTGTGTGTGTAATTATGTGTGTGTGGTGTGTGATTGTGTGTGTGTGGTGTGAGTGAATGCATGTGTGTGTGGTGTGTATGTGGTATCTTGAGTGTGTGTGGTGCAATTGTGTATGTGATTATGTGTGTGTGGTGTTTGAGTGTGTGATTGTATGGGTGATTATGTGTGTGTGAGTGTGTGATTGTGTCTGTGGTGTGTGTGTGTGTCTGGAACTGTGGTGAAGGTCAGAGGACACTATGTAGGGATCATTTCTCTTTGCCACGTAGGTTCCAGTAATCAAACTCTGCTTGCCAGACTTGGCAATAAGTGTCTTTCCCACTAGGTCTCGCTGGTCCTACCTTATTTGAGACAGGGTCTCACTATGCAGCCCTGGATGGCCGGGAAGTCATTATGCAGATGAGGTTACCTTCACCTCTCAGAGCAGCCTGACTCTGGACTGAGTCCTGGCACTAAAGCTATGCGCTAGCATACCTGCCCAGCTTCGTACCTGCCCGGCTTCATACCTGCCTGGCTTCGCACTTCCTGGGACAGGTCCTGTCCCTGAACATAGAGCTCATGACTAAGCTGCAGGAAGCCTAGCTCCAGGGACCAGTTCATCTCTGCCTTCATGGTATCAGAAATTATAAATGACTCTGTGCCTTTTACATGGGATCTGAACTCAGGTCCTCATGTTCTAGTAAGAACTTAACTGACTGAGCCATTTAGAGGATTTTTTTCTTGTTGGTGTCTTTGTTTGTTTGTTTGTTTTTTCAAGACTGGTTTCTCTATGTAGCTCTGGCTGCCCCAAGCATTCTGTAGACCAGGCTGGCCTCAAACTCAGAGATCCACCTGCCTCTGCCTCCAGAGTGCTGGGATTAAAGGCGTGACCACCACTGGCCATTTAGAGGGTCTTATTAGAGTACCAAGAAAGAAGTTCTGTCTCGACAGTGCCCTCCACCACTTCACCTCAGTGGAGTGGGACCCACCCGCAAGACCCCACTCTTAGGGTGAGTGTAACAATCTCTGTCACACAACCCCAAATCATCCACTCATTCATCCTTTCAGCCAGCAGGAAAACACTGGGATCTTCAGGGACAGAGAGACGGGGGCTAAGAACTTAGTACAGCAAAGTCCTGCCCTCAGGGATGTATATGTGCATGTGTATGTATGTGTGTGTAGTGTGTGTGTGGTGTGTGTGGTGTCTGAGTGTGACTGTGTGATGTGATTGTGCATGCTTGCGCGTGTGTGTGTGTGTGTGTGTGTGTGCGTGCGCGCATGCATTTGTGTGTGAAGTCTGTGCCTTTGCTTTGTGCCTGCTGTGGTCTCTGCTCTCGCCACCCCACATCCCAATCTTCTACACCCTCTCACCACAGCCATGCTCATTCATGGGCCAGAATCCCCACACTTGTCTGATGCTGGGAGCTGAGCCTTGGAAGCCTCAGGAAGTGGTTAGCGCTGAGAGCCTGCTTCTCCTCGTGTGCGGTGAGGACTCACAGAAGGTACCGACTGTTAGGAACCCCTCGTCCCATCTGGGGCCAGCCTGCCTGTGCTCGGGCCTTAGAAGCTAGGGCTGGAAGCCTCTAGAATGTCTTGCAACACATTTCTGCTCTTTTTACAAAAATATTTATTATTTTAATTTGTTTGCCTCCATGTATGTGTGTGTGCCATGTGTGACTGGTACTCCCGGAGGTTAGCAGAGGGTGTTGGTGCCCTACAACTGGAGTTACAGGTGACTGTGAGCTGCCTGACCTGAGTGCTGGGAGCCAGAACTGAGTCCCACCTCTGAGCAAAGCTGCAAGGAAATTGGGGTACAACATAAGTGTCCACTGTGCCAAGCATGAGCCTTAGATGCCAGCACAAAGGGACTCTGGCCAGTGCCACCCCAAGCATCCTTTAATGGATTTACCTAGTTAGCAATCAGAAATTTACTGTTTTATATTTCTTCTTCTTCTTCTTCTTCTTCTTCTTCTTCTTCTTCTTCTTCTTCTTCTTCTTCTTCTTCTTCTTCTTCTTCTTCTTCTTCTTCTTCTTC
>NC_022014.1:81007059-81031765 GCF_000317375.1 Microtus ochrogaster
GACAGGGTTTCTCTGTGTAGCCCTGACTGTCCTAGAACTCATTCTGTAAACGAAGCTGTAATGAGTCTTTCTCTGTCCTGCCAGCCAGCTCCCAAATAAAGACACAGAGACTTCTTAGTTATGAGAGCTGGGCCTTAGCTCAGGCTTGTCCCTAACTAGCTCTTATAACTGAATCAACCCTATCTTTTAACCTTCATTCTACCACACGTCTCCTTGCCTTTCCGTTATTGTGTACCTCCAGCTCCACCCACGTCTGGTTGGTGACCCTGCCGTCTCTTTCCTGGAGTTCTCTTCCTGCCTGGAAGTTCCGCCTATACTTCCTGTTTAGCTATCAGCTAAGCCAACCACAACAATGTATCTTCAGGATACAAATATCTCACAACAGGCCTCAAATTCAGAAATCTGCCTACCTCTGTCTTCTGAGTGTTGGGATTAAAGGTGTGAGCCACCACCACCTGAATTTTTTTTTTCTTAAGGTATATTTATTATGTGTACAGTGTTCTGTCTGCACTTATGCCTGCATGCCAGAGGAGGGCACCGGGTCTCATTATAGATGATTTGTGAGCCACCATGTGGCTGCTGGGAATTGAATTCAGGACCTCTGGAAATCAGCCAGTGCTGTTAACCTCTGAACCATATCTCCAGCCTGGCTTATTCACTTTTTAAATGTTATGTGTGTGGGCGTTTTGCTGGTATGAATGCATGTGTACCACATGCACGCAGTACCTGCACAGGCCAGAAGAGGGCACAATATCTGCCGTTGTAAGGCACTCTGGGTGCTAAGAATTGAACCCAGGTTCTCTTAACCACAGAGACATCTCTCCAGCCCTATAGCTCAACAGAAACCTTACATACATGGGTAATATGGAAAGTGAAGCCTTTTTCCCTAACCCCAACCCCCAAGCACAGGGTGCTATGCCTGTTCTGCTGCCTTCCGGGGTACTGTCCTGTAGTGAGTTACAGATATACTAATAGTTACTCCCTACCACTCTGACCAATGTCCCGCTAGAAGCATTTTATGGGAGGAGAGGCCTGTTGGCTCACAGTTTGAGAAGGTCCAGTCCATCCTGGCGGGGAAGGCATGGTGGCTGAAGCAGCTCTTGTCTGTGGTCTTATGTGTGTGTGTGATGAAGAGGGGAGAGAGGGAGGGAGGGAGGGAGAGAGAGAGAGAGAGAGAGAGAGAGAGAGAGAGAGAGAGAGAGAGGTCACAGCAGCATGGGAATAAGCAGGTGGGAGAGCTCACTTCCTGTGGCCCACACAAGCCTGACACAGTGACCTTGGAGCAGAGTCTGAGTGAGCCAGTTCTTATCAACTTGGCACAAACTAAGGTCCTCAACTGAGGAACTGCCTCCCTCAGAGTGGCCTGTGGGCACGTCAGTAGAGGCATTTTCTTTTCTTTTTTATTTTATTTTTGGTTTTTTGAGACAGGGTTTCTCTATAGCTTTGGGGCCTGTCCTGGAACTCACTCTGCAGACCAGGCTGGCCTCGAACTCAGAGATCCACCTGCCTCTGCCTCTTGAGTGCTGGGATTAAAGGCATGTGCCACCACCGCCCAGCTGTAGAGGCATCTTTTTGATTCATGACCAATGTGAGAGGACCCAGCCCACTGGGGACAGTGCCATCCCTGGGCAGGTGGTCCTGGGAGCTATAATTCTTTATATAAGCAAGATGAGCAGGCCAGTATGTAGAGTTCCTCCATGGTCTCTGCTTTGCTGTTCCTGCCTCTGGGTTCCTGTCTTGAGTTTCTGCCCTGGCTTCCCACACTGAGGGACTGTGTGACTGGACAGGTGAAATAAACCCTTTCCTCCCCGAGCTGCTTAGTACCTCAACAGAAAGCAAACTAGAGGGAGAGCAGTCAACTTTGGGGGAGACAGGGTGGGCTGGGTTTGGGGAGAGCTGGCAGTATGATACCGAAGGTGTTATTGTCACAGGGCGAGGAGACAGACTCTCTGAGTCCGCCAAGGCAGCAGGGATGATGGAGGCTGAGTGTGAACCGGTGTGAATGGAGGCTGGAGGCGGTGAGTGTGAGCAGGAGTGAATGAACGGAGGCGCTGAAGCAGGTTCAGAAAAACGTGCTGGCAGGAGAGTACACAGCTGTGGGTCCATGGTGGTGGGGTGGGGGTAGGGATTGCGTGATGGAGATACGGAATTGGATCTATGTTCCTCCGCAGATAAATCAGATGGGGGGGGGCCTCTGCAGGTGTGGCATCTCTTCAGGGAGTGAAGAGTGAGAGAGCTGAGGAGGTAGAAGTGGACCCTGAGAACCTAGGACACTGTGGTCTCGGGCCATGAGGAAAGCTGTCAGCAGGCAGGGCAAGCCCCTTGGTGCTGGAGGTGCTGCAGCAGCTCATGCTGGCACGGCGGCTCATGTGGGCACCGCGGCTCATGTGGGTACCACGGCTCATGCTGGCATGGCGACTCATGCTGGCACCGTGGCTCATGTGGGTACCACGGTTCATGCTGGCACCGTGGCTCATGCTCGCACCACCGCCTCATGGCTCACCCTCCCAAGGCAGCTCAGCAGTGTTGCTCATTCCACAGGCAGGATCCAGGGACCCTGCAATTTCCTTGACCTTCTCACGGCCACCTGGGTTTCCAGGAAGCTGGCTAGTCAACAGTGCTTGACGGGGTTATGAGTAAGGTGCCTGCCCCTGGCTTTGTTTCTGGGGACTTTCAAGGATGGTTACCCTCTACCTCTGGGAAGTGGAGTATCTGCCAGGGCCTAAGCTGGGTGCTGAGGAATCCACTTCCCTGCCCCTCATAGAATTCGGGGACACTGTCAATGCTGGTGATGTGCCAGGATGGAGCCCCAGGACCCTAACTGTCCCTCATGACACAGTACACATCAGCACTCTGGCTTGGCTGAGCCTTGAGGACTTCTGTAGACTTCCAGAAGAAGCATATTACCCAGGGAGCTGGGACTTGAGCCTGTTCCACCTGCTTGCCCAGCAGTGTCTGATGCTCTCAGATGGAATGGTCTTGGAGATGCCAGGCAGATGTTTACAAGTGGTACCAGACCCTTGAGCCATCCTGTGGCCACCTCTGCTGGACACTAAGAGAGAAAAGGACACAGGCCCTTGAGTGGAAGAGGCCAGAGCTGGAACATGGTTAGGCCTCTTAAACAGTGGCAAGATTAGATCCCAAAGAGAAGGGGTCGAGGTGGGGGTGGGATTGGGAACAGCTTGGTGAGTAAAGCGCTTGCCTTGCAAGCAGAGGATCTGAGTTCCATCCCCAGAATCAACAATAACAAACAACAAGCCGGGCAGTGGTGGCGCACACCTTTAATCCCAGCACTCAGGAGGCAGAGGCCTGCGGATCTCTGTGAGTTCAAGGCCGGCCTGGTCTACAAGAGCTAGTTCTAGGACAGGCTTCAAAGCTATAGAGAAACTCTGTCTCAGAAAAACAAACAAACAAAAGCCAAAACAACAACAAAAAAACCCACACATGGACATGGCTCCACTGGATTGGAGAGGTCGCTTGGGTTTGAGTGGATACTGCTTGAGCAGACCGATGGTGCACACCTTTAGTCCTAGGCAGAGGCAGGTCTGTGTTTCAAGGCCAGCTTGGTCTGTGGAGTGAGTTCTAGGACAGGCAGAGCTACACAGGGAAACCCTGTCTCAAACCCTTTCCTCACCCTCCCCCATCCCCAAACAGTGCACGTTGCTCTTGCAAAAGAACCAAGTTTGGCTCTAAGTGCACACATCAGGTGGCTCACAAGCATCTGTCACTCCAGTTCCAGAGGACCCAAGACCCTCTTCTGGCCCCTCTGGTCACTTGTACTCATGTGGACAGTGGACACACTCCATTGCATTGGTGTTTTGCCTTCATGTATGCCTGTAAAGGTGTCAGATCCAGGACACAGTTGTGACCTGCCATGTGGGTGCTGGGAATAGAGCCTGGGTTCCCAGGAAGAGCAGCCGGTGCTCTCAACTGCTGAGCCATCTCTCCAGCCCCAAAAGAAATAGTTTTTAAAAATCAGGTTTATATGTTGGACATGGTGGTGCAGGCTTCTTGTTCCAGCATTTAGGAGGCTGAGGCAGTGAAATAGTTTGAGGTCAGTCTAGACTGCACAGTAAGAGTCTTAAAGTCGTAAAAACAGGGGTAGGCACGAGTTGGTGGAGTGCGTGTCTAGCATGCAGGAAGTCCTGCGTTCATCCCCAGCACCGCATCACATAAAATGAGCTAAGAGAAACATCCACGCCTGTAATCCCAGCGCTAGGAAGGTGAAGGCAGGAGACAGTCAGGGTCACCCTCTGCATTGTGGTGAGTTCTAGGCTAGCCTGGGCTACACAAAGCCCTGCCTCTACTCTCCTTTCCCCACATTTCCCTCGGATTTCATCCTCACTGCACGCAGGGAAGAACCTTGATTTTTTTATTGATTTGTTTACTTTTTATATTCACTTCTGTTTTATCTGTTTGTACGTCTGTGTGAGGGTGTCAGATCTTGAAGTTCCAGTCCTGAGCCATCATGTGGGTGTTGGGAATTGAACCCAGGTCCTCTGGAAGAGCAACCTATGCTCTTAACCACTGAGCCATGTCTCCTTCCCCAGCCTTGATTTCTGAAGTGGGACTGGCTGTCACAGTTGCAGCATTCTGGCTGATATCAACCGTCACATCCCTCCTCCTCTCTCCCCTCCTCCTGTGTTGCTCCTTACATGGGGAACAACGCATCCTGGCATCTATGTAGACACTACGATTTCTTTTCACCCTTGGCTCTTTTCACTTGGTGAGGTCCACCCTCTGGGAAAGGTCTGAAGTCAGCAGCTCACGCCCCCTCCCCTCCCATTTGTCACAGCCATTCGTCCTTCTCCCCTGGTTTGCTCTTCTCCACACTAAGAGCCTCTCAGGCTCTACCCAGACTGGCTGGGGACTCACTGTGGAGCCTGAGCCGTACACTCCCATCCTCCTGCCTCAGGCTCTAGAGTGCTGGGATTACAAGTACTAACTCTGCCAAGAGAATCTTTTAACATGCCAATCTCTCAGGCAGCTAGTCAGCTTCCAATTTGTTCCCTGGCATCTGGTTGGGAGTGACACCCACCCACACTCTCTCCCAGCCCTGGTCTGCACAGCGCCACGCTGGCCCTTCCCTACTGCTATTGCTCCAGCTGCACCCACCTCCCAGGCTGGTCCCCACTTCAGGGCACCCATTTATTTACCAGCAGTCTCTTGCATTACCTATCCAGCACCCACTCCCCTGGGACGGTGACTCCTTGGGTCTTCTCTGCCTGGGCTCTGATTGCTTAGATCCTCTTTTCCTTCCATAGGCTCCCAGCTCGGTTTTGCAGGAACCTCTGTGAGGCCTGGGGCAAGCCCACACCCTGTATTTCCTAAGGTGTTTGTGTTGAAAAATGATCTCTTACTTGTATATAGTATATTTCTTATTGGGCTGGAGAGATGGCTAAGAGGTTGGGAGCACTGGCTGCTCTTCCACAGGTCCCGAGTTCAATTCCCAGCAACCACATGGTGGCTCACAACCACTGTAATGAGATCTGGTACCCTCTTCTGGTGTGCAAGCATACATGCAGCAGAAAAGTGTATCTATATCTTATTTGCTGGCCTTTATTATGCCTTTGGGTCAGATAGAATTCTAACAAATCCCAAGCTGGCCTCGAACTCACTATGTAGCAAAGGATAACTGTGGACTCAAGACTCTCCTGACTCTGCCTCCTACATGTAGACTTTACGGGCGTGCATGTTCATTTGGCCCTAGGGATGGAACCTAGGGCTACATACGTGATCGACAAGTGCTACCAACTGAGCTACATCTCCAGCCCCCCACTTGATCGTTTTGCTCCTGCAGAACGGTTTCTCTTTGACTACAGGATTCTTTCTTACTGGGGTCTCTTCCCAGAAGAGCAAATACTGAAGCCAGGCCATGATGGTGCAGACCCTTTCATCCTGACCCTAGGGAGGTAGAGGCAAGTGTCTCTCTGTGAGTTCCAGTGAGTTCCAGGCCAGCTAGAGGGTATCCTGTTTCAGAATGAAAGAACAACAAGCAAAAAATTAAATACGATTTAAAGTGCTCTTTCTAATGGCGGAGCCCAGAAATGAGCAGAAATGACTCTGCAAGACAGGGGTAGAAAACAAATCAGTGGGCAAAGGAGAGAAAGTATTTGGTGTCTGCTGCGTCTTAGTGGCATTCAATGGCACCTTTGCACTTGTCACCAGTCTTTTCCAACAAGGGAAAACATCTGCCAAGGGGTGGCTGCCGAGTGGCTGGTGGGATGGAAGTGAAAACTCCCAAGGAGGATCCTCCCCACCAGACGCCATGTTGGCTACTCAGTATGTGGCCAGAGGTGCAAGGAACTGGGCGTGGCTGTCCTGCACATCCAACTGGGAGCCACAGGTGGAAACTGGATCAGGAGCCCAGGGAGTCCTCAGAGCTCTTGCTCGCTCAGGGATGAAGAACAGGTGATGTCGCCCTTCGTCTCCTCGGACAGGGCCAGCAGGAACTGGGGTCTTCATTCTCCATGTGAACAGGACTTTGCGTATTATTTTCTGTTAATAAATGGTTTCATGTGCTCTAGTATACATACATACATACTGTCATATTGCTCTATGAGCATGTGTAGAACAACACTATGACTTCCCATCCCCAGCTCCTATCTGCCCTAGGAGCGGTAGGCATGGCTTCCTTCATCTCTTCTCATCCCATCCTTTAGGATGCTTGGCAGGTGGACCAGGGACTTTGTGACAGGGTCTCAATCCTGACTGTCCTGGAACTCTGCTCTACCTCCTGAGTGTTGGGGTTGAAAGGTGTGCGCTGCCAGCAGCCCGACTTCACAGGCGTGTTTAACGAATGAAGACACGCCAGACATCCTCTCCGCACCAGGAAATGAAGTAGAGCCTGAGTGGACAGGCATCCTCATCCCGGCCTGGCATCCTCATCCTGGCCTGGCTCATCCCCTCTTCGTTTCGGTTGCTTCAGGGGTTGCTCACTTCCTACTGAGCCCAGAGGCCGCCCCCAGCTCCAGGTGCCCATTTCCGCCTCTTCCTGCAGCTGACTGTCTCTTCCTGTCCTCCCTTCCCACAATAGCCCCACAGATGAATGCTGCTTCTCCTGCCCCAGGGCCTCCAAGCCCTTCCTTCTCAGGTCTGGGCTGACCTGTTTTATGGCTCCTTTTGTTCCCTCTGTTGGCAAGCAGGGACCCATCTTGAGACTCAGAGTGGGGTGGGGGCAGGGCGCCCTTGGGTTCATGGGCATCTTCCGAAAGAGCCCCACCTCCGCCTCAGCGGTCAGGGAAAGGAGAACAGGACTGACAGGCTCCTGCGTCCAGGTTGGCCTTGGAGTCCAGGTCAAGTGGGCCCAGCAGGGTTTCCAAGGCTCCACAGGCTTCCAGGGGAATCAGTCTGGGGGGAGGGCGGCTGGGCCCCTCGGGACAGGAGCCAATGGGCTTCCAGGAAGGGAACCGAAGATACCCCTTCCCGGCATGTCCCTGGGAGGACAGGGATCCAGTTCCCTGTCCTCCTCACTGGGGATAAGGGCGGTGTCCTGAGGGCCTGCAGCAGCTGTGCGCACATGCAGTTCAGCCAGGCACTTTTGGGGGCTGGAGCCTGGGGCCAGAATCTATTGGCCAAGGCTCCAGCCGGTGGGCGAGGTCAGGCAGGGCGGGCAACTTACTGGAAGCCAGACAGCTCTGTCTGTATTTCTGCCAATCTGCCCACTGCGTTCTTTGGCCTCCTGTTTCCATGCAGTCTTTGGGACAGGTCCCAGCCTGGCCCGCCCAGAGCCTGGGTGCCCATGTTTGGGTCACTTGAGCTGTTGCTGGGTAGGCAGGGCTAAAAAGGCATGTTAGGGAAAGATCAGGACTCTTAGGAGTCAGGGGACCACCATTAGTGCAGAGATGTGTGTGTGTGTGTGTGTGTGTGTGTGTGTGCGCACACGCGTTCACGAGAACGTGTGTGAACAAGGTAGGCGTCTGCACTGAGGCCAGGGTCTGCGTGGGTGGCCTGCGCAGAAGAGCATTAGAGGTGTGGGTGCACCCTGCTTTCTCCATGGCTGCCCCAGGGCTGAGATGTTCTCTTGTGACGGGCAGTTGGTATCTGGCTCCCCGCCCTAGAGCCCAAGGGCCCGTTACAGACCATCTTCAAGGTTCTTGAGTGTTGGAGTGAGTCTCATGCCCCAGCCTGTTGACTGTGCCCATTCAAAATCACCCTGCCCAGGTTGGGGACCATGGGAACAGCAAGGAGCAAAGGGTGTGGCCCAACAACCTGCCCTCCTGTGCTCTGGCAGGGGTGCCACAGGCACCAAGGGTTGATGTCTGGCTGTTTCGCTTTAATTTCATTTTGTTACTGTGCTAAAACAATAGCTGAGAATAATGGCTGAGAAGTAGTGTTTGCTTAGCCTGCGTGAAGCCCTGGGCTCAGTCCCCAGCAAAGCATAAACCCGGGGAGGCAGAATACACTTATAATCTGCACTACATAGGTAGAAGCAGCAGGGTCTGAAATTCAGGTCTAACCTCGGCTACATAGCCGGCTCAGAGTCCTCACCCCAAGAGGAAGTAAGTCCAAGACATGTGAAGAGTTACTGAGGCCCTCAGGCAGTACCATGAATGGAGCCACCTCAGAAGCAGGTCCTGGGGTCTTAGTAGGGTCTTCTGATGACGTCAGCCCAGTGGACATCAGCTGACTGCAGAACTCCACCTGAAGACCCACAGAAACCTCAGGGAGTAAGTGGGATTCTCACCTGAAGCCACCAATGAGGTGCACTGTAATCAGGATGCCACAGGGAAGTTGAACCTTGTCCTGGTGAAGCCCTCTGGGCCTCAATTCCCTCTGACATCTCTGGTTGGATACCATAGATCTCCCAACAGGGGAGTCTGCTTCCATGCTCAGCCTGTTAAGGGCCCATCTCCACCCATTTCCTCGAGACCTCGTGTTCCCTCAAGGTGTGAATGTTCTTACCACAGAGGCTATTGCCATCACCGGCCAACATTGCCAGTCGCATCTGTCTCTGATTGGCTGAACTGGGATCCCGTGTGGCATGGCATATTCAGGGAAGTGGCTGGCAAGACCACCACCATGGCATGTTCTGTGACTAAGCAGAGGACTCCGTGCTCTGCCCATGTTCACAGAGTGCCTGAGCACCTTAGAGCGTGCCCAGGGAGGGATGGCGGTTCTCCCTGAATGGCCCAAAGCATCTCCAGTTGCAGCTGGGTGCCTGGGGACTTGGAATGTCCACTGATGACATAGAATGAGTCAGTGGATCTACAATGGGTGATGGGTCCACCCTGTTCTAATCCAACTCCCCCAAATACTCCACTGCAACAACCAAGCTCCCCCAACCAAGCTCCCCTGAGCCAGACTCTAATCAGCTCCTTGGTTCACTATGCTACTGAGTATTGGAGCCACTAGTGCAGGTGCTATTGCTATTGACCGTACCTTCTGAAATCCAGACTGGGTGAGGTGCCCAAGGCTGGCTTAGAGTTTTCTCTCGCAGCTCTGTAGAAGCCAATTAAAACTGGATTAAGAAATTTACAGGAGTTGTTCTAGCAGTTCACACGACAAAAACACAGGGCTAGCCTTGAGCCTCAGGCACAGTTGGATCTCGGTTTGCCAAGAATGTCCTGGGAACCCAGTTCTCCTTCTTCCCCTGTTCCCTAGCCTCTGCCATGCCTCTTCCCTTGGGCAAACTTTCCCCAGTGGTGACAAAATGGCTTCAGGCAGCTCTAGGAATGGTGCCAGGCTAGGGCTACTTGGGTTTTGACCCAGCCCAGGACCAACAAGGGCTGCCTGTTCTGACTGGCTAGTTCTGGTCCTGTGTCCATTGCTGAGCTGAAAGAGGTGGAAGAGCAGAGACGGGGGTGCTGAGCAGAAACTGGGGTGCTAAGCAGACGACCGTGGTCAGTCTAGGAGCAGAGCTGGGTCTAATATGGTAGTACCAGTAGGGGGACTCTTAGGAGACTCGGTCATGAGGCCGCCTCTCTTGGTCAGTTTCCTCATCTTGGGCTCAAACCTCCAGCTTGGTGAGATAATGTTTGTAGTTTATAAACGCTGACGCATCAAGCCAGTGAGATGGCTCAGCAGGCAACGACGCTTACCACCAAGTCTGATGACCCTCAACCTGCGTGGTGGAAGGAGAGAACCGACTCCTTCAAGTGGTCCTCTGACCTCCACGTGAGTGGATGGCGTATGCACGCCCCCACACTATATAAATAAATGTAAGAAAAATTAAACTTCCAAGCCTCGGATATTTTGTTATAGCCACACAGACAAGGCACCAAGCATCCTAACAATCAAAGTTGTTGTTCACCAGCAGACAGTGAGCCAACTCAGCATCTGCTTTTCCCCCAACTTGATGCAACCAGGCCCAAAGTGCACACGAGTGTGTGTGTATACACACATACACAACACACACACACACACTACTCACACACACACACACTTCCCCCATAAACCCTGGTGCTAAGCCAGACATGGTGGTATGCACCTCTGATCCCACCAGACTGATGAAGTCACTCACCTTCAACACACCTAAGGGCTCATAGCGAGACTGCCAACAGTATCCTCCTGAAGCTAAACAGCACGGGCCTGCTGCACACGACAAGGGAGTCCTGAGTCTACTATTCATAGAAAGGCAAACAAAAGAGAGAGAGGGCCCCAGGGAACCTCAGGAGTAAAGACAGCATTTTCCCTTGGATTTAGACTCACGCGGAGCGTGTTTAAGCATACCACACAGTGCTCTGCGTTGGCCTGACCGCACGGTCCTGGCACCACAGGGTTTCTCGTTTGCGGTCACACACGTGCCTTCAAGCACTGCCACCTTTCAGAAGGGCATTCCGGGAAGCATGCAGGTGCTGGTCTTCGTCCCTGCTGTTCCCAGCTTGGGGATTGCTTGAGATACCTCAACCTTTCCTTGGGGGCAGGAGTTAGAGGTCAGACATCTCCCATGTAAGCCTGGCCACTAGCTGGCCACTGGCAGGGGACACGATGCAGATTGAAGCACCCCAGGAGTGGGAAAGCCACAGGCAAGTGAGGCGCAGGCCAAGGGTGGAGGGGCTATGGGCAATAGAAGGGAATCGTACACACATCTCCTTCAATATGGTCCACCTGTCTTTTATTTTGTCTCTTGGGCTGACAGGTCTTATGTCAACTTGACACCCAAGCTAGAATCATCTGAAGGGAGGGAACCTCAATGAAGAAGATGCCTCCAAAAGATCTTGCTGTAATGCATTTTCTTAATTAGTGATCGATGGGGGAGGGTACAGCCCATGGTGGCCTGGTGGGTCTGGGTTCTACAAGAAAGCAGGCTGGGCCAGGTAGTAGTGGCACAGGCCTTTAATCTCTGTGAATTCAAGGTCTACAGAGTAAGTTCCAGGACAGGCTCCAAAGCTACAGAGAAACCTTGACTCGAAAAAGAAAAACAAAACAAAAATCAAAACAAACAAACAAACAAGTTAACAAAAAAATTAAATAAATAAAAGAAAGCAGGTTGATCAAGCCATGGAGCAAGCTCATAAGCAGCTCTTCTCCATGGCCTCTGCATCAGCTCCTGCCTCCAGGTTCCTGCCCTGTTTGAGTCCTGTCCTGACATCACTCAGTGATGAACAGTGATGTGGAAGTTAAGCGGAATAAACCCTTCCCTCCCCCAGGTTGCTTTGGTCATGGTGTTTCGTCACGGCAATAGTCACCCTGACAAAGGCATTACTGTTGTCTTATTCTACCTTGAAATGGTGTGACACGACCTACAATCAGCCGGGAAGACAGTCTGGATGGGGAAAGGTCTACACTGGGCTGGCCTGTGGGCATATCTGCAGGGTTAAGTTATCTGATATGGAAAGACCCAGCACTGTGGGCAGCCTCATTCCCTAGGCAGCAGGTCCTGAAAGGTACACAGTGGAGGAACAGAGCTTGAGCACAAGCATGCAAGCAAGCGAGTATCCACATGTATGATGCTAGACGTGATGTGACCGGCTGTCTCCTCTGCTTTAATGTCCACAAAGGGAGGCACTGTAACCTGGATCTGTCAGCCAAAATGAACCCTCTCTCCCCCAAGCTGCTTTTTGTCAGGGTATTTTAGCGTAGCCATAGAGCTGAAACCAGGGCAGATAGGACCTCATGCTATAGCCCAGGCTGGCCTTGAACTAATGGAAATCCTCCTGCCTCAGTCTCCGTCGTTCTAGAAATACAGGACGTATTATCATGTCTGGCTGTTTTTCTCTTTCTTTCCTTCCTTTTCTTTCTTTTTTTTTTTCCAGTCCTGAAGATCAAACCCAGGGGCCCATTCAAGCAATGTAAGAAATCTGAACACAGTTTAGCAGGGGCCATCAAGGACAATGGAGAAGCCATGAGGTTGTACCATGGTGTTGTAGGATGTTCCCTGCCATGGAGAGGGAAGAAGACAAATTAAGTGGGTATAAGGTCTCTCTATTTCTCCTCTTTTATGGAGGGTGGGGTTTAAAATGGTTCTCATGTGGTCTAAGCTGCCTTGAGCACGCTATGTACCTGGGGTGGGTTAGAATTTCCGATCCTCCTGTTTCTACTGCCCAAGCGCTGAGATCACAGGTGTGGGCCACTATGCAAGGTCTGCCTGGAACTGGAGCGCAGGACCATGTCCCACGTAGTAAGCACTCTACCGCTGAGCTGCATCCCTGGTCTCCTCTGTGTGTTCTAAGATCCTGCGAGCTGGCAATTCCCAATGCTAATTCCAATGAATATTCATTTCTAGTGCCAGAGTCCTGTTTAATGGGGTCTTTCTCAGGCTCCTGGATGCTTAGAACTGTGGCAGGTCCACCTAGCAGTCCGAAGGCCTCCCAGTCCAGTGCCTGGGGTCCTCTAGAAAGGCAGAATGAGGAGGAGAAGACCCCACATTTAACCCCTTTTCCAGCCATCATGAAGGAGTAGAAACAACCTAGGCATAGGCCTCTCTCACCTGGCCTGGTCTGCCCTGATCTCCTGGACGTGGTGGAGATGCAGTCTCTGAGATTTCTGGAGGCCAGGCTCCTGTCTAGTCTGATCTCTGTCCCTGCCTTTCTGTCTCCCTTTCTTTAAACACTGAGACCCAGAGGCAGCAGGTGGACCCCTGAGCCACCGAATGCACCTGACACTTGCAGCCACCCCTGGAATCCTTGGCCTTTGGACTGGAATTGGGGCCTGCTGCCACAGGACACAAGCCCTACTTCTGACTGAGAAATTCCCTGGGCACCTTTTGTTGTTGTTTTGTTCTGCTGTTTGAAACAAAGTCTCTATGTAGCTGTAGCACAGGCTGGCCTAGAAGCATCCAGAACCCTTCTGCTTCAGCCTTCCAAGTGGTCAGGTTCCAGGAAGGTACCAAGGAGCTATTTCTGAGTAAATATTTACCGACCATCTGAATCCTAAGAAAGCATCTTACAAGTGGGGAAGTGGGCCTCCTGGTAGAATTGTTCTACTAAGGGACTGTCAGATGGTTTCTGCAAGTGAGGGAGGCTCCCTCTATATGCCAGGGAGAGCTGCTGTCCCATGGGATCAGGAGTAGGGGTACCACGACGTGATGGCGCCCTGTAGATCAGTGGTCCCACAGATCATGCGGACCCCCACAGCCTGGGCCAGGGCGGGAGCCGGGGATGCATGCATTGATCGCTGGCGTAGACGCGGCGGCGGCCCCGGCATCTGTGCACGCCCGCACCGGGCCGAACTGTCGGGAACAGCTGCGCTGGGTGGCTCGAGCTTACTGGAAACGCGCTCCCGAGCGCGCGGAGGCCGGGCGGCTGCAGCCGGGGCCGCCCTTGGCGGAGGGCAGAGCCAGGGCTGGGCACCCGGGCGCCGGCTGGCTGTGCCACCGTGAAGGGCTGCGTTGGGCGCGTGCCACCCCCGGAGGACCGGCAAGGGAGCACGGGGTGGACTGGGGAAGCCTGGGTCTTTCTGTGGGTAGCTGCACAGCCAGCTACCTCCCTTCCCGGTAGGCAAACTGGCTGCCACTGGGTGTGTGGGTGGGTGGGAAAGGCTCTGAGCCCTGTGAGGGATCAAGTGGAGGAGGCACCCCGGTGGGTCTCCTCCAGCCTGAGAGCGGCCCCCTCACCACCAAAGGGCAGCAAGGGGTTCACAGAGACGTTTATTGAGCATCTACTGACTGGGAGGCGCCGAGGTGCAGCGATCCAGAGAAGAGGGGGCAATTCCTCCCTTTCAGGAAAACGTTTCAGAGACGCATTCTTATTTATTTATAAGCCATAGGCGCTTTATTACTGGGCTTATATTTTATGTGTCCATAAAAGTTGAAACCTAAAGAGGGTGTATAAAAAATAGAAAACGGGTTATGTTTCTTTCCGTATGAGCTGTGCACACGTCCCACCTTGGAGACGTGGGGTGGGTGCTGCATCTTGACTGAACCTGCGCTGGAGAAAATACCCCACCTGTCTGTAGACTGCCCTGTGTCTTAGGGGTCCTGGCCCCACAGTCCTTGGCACAGGATAGCAGAGGGCAGAGAAGCATCGTGTTCACATCTTACACCTGTTACTGGCTAGTGACTTGGCCTCTATGGGCCTCTGTTCCCTCCCGCCCCCTCCAGTCCACTCCCTCCCTCTCTCCCCTCTTCATTCCTCCCTTCCTCTCTCCCTCCTTGGCAGGGTCTCAAGTATTCCAGGCTGGCCTCAAACTCACTTTGAAGTAGGGAGGATGATCCTGAACTCTTGACCTTCCTGGTTCCTCTGCCTGCCTTGTGCTGGGCTTACAGGCTTGTACCACTGAGCCCGGTTTAGGCAGTGCTGGGGTTCCAACACAGGGCTTCCTGCAGGCTAGGCAAACACTCTGCCCCCAGAGCCACCCTGCCAGACTCTGGGCTGCACTTGCTTCTGTGAAATGGAAGGAACTAGCATTCTTCACTGCAGGATGGAGCTTCTGGGGGCGTCAGGCTGAAGCCGCCTGGGTACGAATGGAGCCCGGGCACTGCTGTCTTCCAGTGGTCCCTTAGACTCCGAGAAAGACCCACATATTGTGGCAGAGAACAGGGTTCCCTGCAAGGGCAGTTGTCAGTAAAGCCCTTCGTGCAACGGAGGGGCTTCTGGGGAGGAAGTGGCGCGGGAGGTCTTATCCAAAGAGAAGTATAAAGAGACAAAGAGAACAGTCAGTCAGCCATTCAACAAATTTTAGCTGACAGCCAGCTCAGTGCCAGATACGTTTCTAGGCTTTGAACAGACAAGAAGCTCGCTCAGCATCCCGAGAGCCCAGAGAGCCCAGTGTGTCACATTCAGGAGTGGGCACGAAAACATCTGTGGAGCAATGGGGTCACCTGCAGGCCAAGGATAAGGGGCCTCTGGGGACGAGGGAGGCCCAGCCCAGGCCCAGGCTCAGGCCCAGAGCCAGGGGGCCACCCTGAGGTGTGGCGGCCCCTGGGCAGTGAGTGACTCAGGCCCCGCCTAGCCTCTCTGCTGCCTGGGTTTGGTTTGTTTAAGAACAAATTAGTCACAGCAGGGCAGCTTTCCCGAAAATAAAATGAGAGTCCCCAGGAAGCAGGGAAAACTGAAGGCAGGCAAGTGAGTCAGCACGTGCTCCCCCTAGGCAGCCCTCCTCCCCCTCCTCTCCCTCCTCCTGCTCCTCCTCCTGTCTTCCCTCCCCTCCCTCCTCCCTCCTCCCCAGCCTCTCCCTCTGCAGCCCCCATCTCCCTTTCTCTCCTTTCTTTCTCCCTTTTCTTCTCTCCCTCCACATCCCTCTCCCGATGGCTTGGGCTCCATGCCCAAGGCCACTCCCCCTCCCTTCCCTCCAACCGTAAGCCCCCCGTGCGTTCCTCTCTTCCTTTAGCCTTGCATGCTCCACAGGCCCAGGCACTGCCCACAAGAGGAAACAGCCAAGGCTTGGCCCTCTGAGGACCACCCTGTATTGGGAAGTCTTCAGCATGCTGCCAGACTGCAGACAGTGACCGTGTTACCTGGACATGGGGAGAGCTGGACCCCAACCAGAGAAGGGACCCTTGAAGACTTAGTGCAAGCCTCCTTCCTGGGTGTTCCCTGGCCTGCATGCGGGTCTCTCCTCTCTGCACTTTTGCTGCCTAGAGGAGCCTTAAGGGAACTGGGGTTAGGGACCAGTTTGGACTCAAAGACAGGGCTCTGGTGTTTTCTCTTTCCCTGCCTCTCCATCAGAATTCCCTGTGGGAGGAAGCCAGTCTCTCTTTGGAGAAGACTTTGGTCACACAGCTTTGTACCCCAACCACTGAGGGTCAACAGCAAAGGGTCCTGGCTGCAGGAAGGATCCAGGCCCAGACATCTTGGCTTCTACAATCCTCCTAATGATAGCCATTGTGGACCTAGGACACCTCTCCTACAGGGTTCTAGAGTTTTCCTTCAGTCCTGGTCAGCCCCAGATGGGAGCAATGCTATTCCATTGCCCCCCTCCCCGGGACCGCTGGGGATCTTCGTTTCCAAGACCACCCCCAGGAACCAGGGCAGGCAGCCCCCCAGGCCTGGGTCACTGGGCTGGGCTGGGGTCTCCTGCCTCTCCTGTCGCTGTTCAATCTCTGCCTGCATCTCTCAATGAATAATTTAGCCGTTCGAGTTACAGTAAAGAGAGCACAGCTTCCCTCCCCAAATCGTTAAGAACTGATATGTTTGGCGGCGGCGGCGTCTTGATTCCTTCTGAGGAAAGTCCCTTCCCTAGCAAAACTGAGCCTGCAGATGGGGACCCCCCCCGAACCAATATCCGTAACTGTAATAGGCAATTGGTATATATATCTTGGCTCTAAAAAAACTAGGCTGAAGCCTCAGCCACCAGTTCTTGAGAATAGGAAAGAGTAACAGCCTTGAGCGTGGGTGTGAGCACTGCCATGGAGAGAGAAGGAGCCATGGCGACTGACCCCAAGTCACAACTGAAGGTCCCTGGAGAGGCTGGGGATATTGTAGGATCCTGCTGGAAGCGACATGGGATGTGAAATGGAGTGGATGGTGCAAGAGTATATGTGTGTGCGTGTGCATGTGCTTACACGTATGTGCATGTGTGTGGACCTGAGTGCATATGTCCTATATGGATGGGTACATTCATGAGGGTGTGCAAATACATGTATGCCTGTGGAGGGGTGGATGCATATCTAGGTGCATGTTGCCGTGTGTGTGTGTGTGTGTGTGCGCGCACGGGCCTGCATGCATACAGCATGTGTGCATGTGCAGCTGGTGCATCTGTAACATGCCTGTGCCTGAGCTGTGCAGCTGGGAGAAATGGGCTGGGACAGTGGGAACTCCACAGTGCAGAGGGACAGTCCTCTGGTGTCTTCACAGCTGGGAAAGTTGGGGTGTGGAATCTGGGTGAGGCTGGGCTTAGGCCTCCCAGTCAGGTGACTTGCAGTCAGGGAGGGGAGAGGCTCTGGGAAGTTCAGAGAGAGGGAGGAACTGAGGCAAAGGGCCAGGGTGGGGACCTGGGCTGGGAGACTCTCTGAAGGGTGAGGCAAGAGCTAGGGGCTGGAGTTCTGGAGCTGAGAGCCAAGGGTACTAGGAGGTGTGGCTCAGAGGTTTGGTGGAGTCCGGTGGGTGTGTGAAAGCAGGGGTGGGGCTTCCGAGCACTGCTATGGCAGGTTGCTACCCTGTGGTCAAGAGAGAGGGACAGAACCTGGCAGTGGAAGCTGCTGGCACTCGGCTTCCTGCAAGTTCCCTTGAATGGCTGGGGATGGGGTGGGTGTGAGTGTCGTGACTGCTCTGGCCCAGAGCCACTGAACCTGTCCCTGGGCCTGATTTGCTGATCCATACCTCACCAAGCCAACCAGCTTCCCCAGGGGCTCCTCCATCCCTGCCCATCCTCCCAACAGGACCCCTTGAACTCACACTCCAGGCTGCAGGGTGGGCCTGAGATGGACCTCACGCCTCTGCCCCCTGCTCTTCTCAGCACCCTATCCTGCCTCTGTTTTCAGGCTGAGAATCCCCAGGTACTGGCCCAGAGCCCTCTGCCCCTGTGTAAGCTGCCAGGTACCAGCCATCTTCAGGAGTTTTCTCTCTTCAGTATACAGAAGACGTCATCCAACCTCCTTCCTAATGGAGGAACTTCCTGGTCTCACAGAAGTGTGCTGGGTGCATATTCTGTTGAAGGGCAGGTGTGCAGCAGGCTGGACAGATGCCCCCTTGGTCCAGATTCTTGCAGATGCCCTGGGAATCCCAGAGGACCCCTCCCCCTCTCCTCAGGCTTATGTGACAACCAGCTATGACCTCAGCAGCCTGCAATCAGATGTGGGTTTGCTGGAGTTCCCCGGGAGCCCCCCCCCTTCACTTTTTGTGCTGGTCACCATATCCATTGTCCTAGCTTCTAAGGGCCTAGATCTGAGGCAGCTGGAGCAGGAGCTTCGGAATTAGGACAGCAACCCCTAGGGAGTCTTCTGGTTCTCCCCACTCCACAACCCCATCTCAGCTCCTGAAGAGACAGGAAGGACAAGTTCCACAGAAGAGAGGAGTTTCCTTGGACAGGCGGGAAATAGCCTTGTGTCCAAGCTTGGAGTCTCACGGGAGCCCTTGCTTCCTGGGATGAGCACTGGGGGCCTTCTTGGCTCTCTCCCATCTTCCTCTCTTTCCCTCTGGCCCAGAAACACTTGTTCAGGGAGGCCTGCCTGCAGGCAACCCTCAGCTTCTATTTCCTTGGTGGGAATGACTAGGGCATCCGTGCTTTTGGGATCCTATACCTTAAAAGGCCACCCTCCCCAGCTCCTTCTGTGTCCTGTGGCAGTGGGCTTTCAACAAGGAAACGGCTTTTTTGCTCTTGGCCCAGGACCTTTGACTATTCTTCCTCTAGGCCAGGGGCCAGCAGGCTTTCCTGAAAAGGGCCATGTGGTAAATATTTTAGCTTCTAGTCCTGGAGTGAGAGACGACTCAGATTGTGAATAACCATGCCAGTAAACTCTGGACTCCAAAGCTTGAGTTTCACGCAATAGTGGTCACGCGTTGTAAAGCAGCCTTCTCTCGATTTGCTTTTTAAACACCTAAAAATGCAAAAGCCGGGCTGGGAACGGAGCTCAGCAGGCAGGTGCTTACCTAGCACCGAATGCTGCGTGAACCAGGCATGACAACGCACACCTACAATCCCAGCGCATGGGAGACAGAGGCAGGAAGATTGAAAGTCATCCTTAGCCTCACAGTGAGTTCAAAGTTGTCTGAGCTACTATTGGACCCTGTCACAAAAAGCAAAACTCCAGCCCAGTGTGTGGAAGCGTGTGTCTATCTTTAGTGACAGCACTTGCCTGGGGGTGGGGCGGGGAAACCATGTGAGCGCCCTGTCCTAAGGATTGCCTTGAGTTTGAGGCCCTAGTGAGATCCTGTCTCAAAAGCAAAACAAAACTCCAGCAACAAATGGCCTGAGGCTATAGCACGTGGGACGCCGGTCCAGGCGACTGTTGTCTGCCTGTTGGCTGATGTCTCCTCCCCTGCAGGTATGCTGAGCACGGAGGTCTGGCCTGGTGCCCTGGCCTCTTTCCCAGAAGGCGGCATAACACAGAGCCGGGCACATGGGGGTGCAGAGGGACTCTCAGTTAGACTTGCTTGTCACACATTATCCCCTTATCTACTCCCACTCAAGCAGGCCACAGCTGCGGTCCCCACCTTACGGATGTCCCAACAGAAGCCCATAGAGATTCTGAAGCTGCCCAGAAGTTGCTCAGCTGGGAGAGACAGTAACAAGCATCAGTCCTGGGAGCTAATTTCTTGGTGGCTGAGCAACCAGGACCACATCTGGAGTGCTAAGACCCCAGGGGATGTGACCAGGTCCACAGAAGCCCGCTCTGCCCAAATCCTCATTCCCGGGCTTGCTCTGGAGCTGGCAGGCTTCTGTCGGTCTGTGTTCACCCCGGAACCCCAGGTCTACACACTGACATTCTCTGTGCTTCATTTCTAGGACCAGGCTTAGGGCCTTTGGGTTCTGGGTTGGGAGTCCCCATCTTCACAGTGAAACAGGGCCACCAGGCTGAGACCCAGTGAGTCCCGAGCTGATTCTGCATGCCCCTCCTCCAGCCTTCTGTATGATGAATCAACCCCTTAACACAGCCTGAACCAGAACCAGTGGCCTCCAGAGACATGTCCTCCTGCTATAGACTTCCCAGTGCTGGCCAGGCCTCTGCTGAGCACTGAGCTACAGCCTCCAGTTCAGCCCTCCCTGCAAGCCTCACTCTCTCCATATGTCAGACGTGGACATTGGCTTTGATCGATTCCTTCTTCCAACCTGAGAGTTAGACCTGAGCGGGCCTAGCTAGATAGCCAGGTGGTAAGGCAAGAACGGGAGGGGCGGAGCTCAGTGGCTACAGGTGGAGGTTGCCTCCTCCTCTGAATCTGCAGCAGTGTCTGAGGCCCAGCAAGGTCCCTGATGCTCAGCACTCCCTTTAGCTCTCTCCTGACTGACATCCTGGCTTCAGGAATTCACACCTCAGCCCGAGTTCGCCCCCTTCCCCATCCCTGGGGAGCCGAGAGGCCAGGGTCATGACTGAACTGGGGGAAAGGACTCTGGACTCTGGTGACAGTGTAGTGACGAAGCAGGGGCTGCAGGGAGGTTGATAGGAGGGTAGCTACAAGGGCAGAGTCCCTAAGTGGATACTGCACTTTCAGAGGCCGGAAGAGGACAGGTGACAAACAGCAGCTGCAATGGCCGCTTCTTTGTGGGTGAGAAAGCATGGCCCAGTGATGGGAGCCTGAGTCCCTGTAGGGTGAGCATGCCCAGAGGAGATGCGAGGGCCCAGAAGAGCACCTCCTCTGAACCTCTGAACCTCTGCACCTTGCTTTCCCTCCGGTTACAGCCCAACAGCCCAGAGTCTCCAGATGGAAGAGCTGGGCCTCTCGGTAGGCAGAAGTGGCCAGTGAGCTGTCAGCTGTGCCCAGGGACACCCATTTGCTGTCACCAGGAAGACGGGGAGGGGGGGGCAAGATTTTCAGACCAGGACCAGGAACCACATTGAGCCCTTGAGAAAAGGGAAGGGAGAGGGGAGGAGGGAGAAGAAAGGGAGGAGAAAACCAAGGAAAGAGAGTGGAAAAGGAAAGAAGGGATAAGAAGGGAAGAAATGAGGAAGATGAACAGATACACACATGGAAAGATGGGAGAAGAACAAGAGATGCGGGAGAGAGGAAAAGGGAAGTTGGCAAGACGCTCGGAGGCAGAGACAGTGGATCTCTGTGTTCAAGGCCAGCCTGGTCTGCAGAACGAGTTCCAGGAGATCCTGGGATACTTAGAGGAGCCGTGTCTTGAAAAAAACCAAAATAATAATATAAATTAATCTGAGCTCCTGAGAGGCAGAAGCAGGTGAATCTTTGTGAGTATGACACCAGCCTGATTTACATAGTGAGTTCCATGACAGCCAAAGCTACAAAGTGAGGCCCTGGCTCAAACAAAACAAAACAAACAAACAAACAAACAAAATCCCACAATGCTCCCCACTTCCAAAAAAAAAAAAAGAGAGGAAGGAAATGGGTTTCAAGTAACTCTGCCTATCTGTGAGAGTTATTCAACCACGTACAAGTATCATTTATCTCCTGGCCATCTCCCTGGCTCTGGCCCCAGTTCCAGCTGGGATTGGCAGCCCTGTGCTGGCAGGCCGGTTGCCTTGGTGACACCCCTTTGTTAGGCACCAGGATCCGCAAATGTCAAAGGGTTTTCAGTGGGTCAGCCTCATCCCCTCCCTTTTTCCCTTCTCCTTTTTCCCTCCCAGTTGCTGCTGCCTGAGCTGCAAACTTCCTCCGTCGCCATGGCGACGGAGGAGGCTGTCTCCCTTTTTCCATCCCAAACATCTGTCTCTATAAACACTTGTGCACTTGTGGCACCCCTCCCCCAGGGCTCCAGCTCTGGAAGGAAATACTTTGTTTATCTGGAGGGTGGGTTTCCTCAGCGCTCCACTCCACTTCGGGGCGGGAGGCTGCCCCCACCCCCTGCTCTGGGTGGCTGCAATCCTAGATGAAGGAGCCCTAGGCAGGAGGCCAGGGCTCGCTGATCCTCTATCAGGCTCCCTGCCATCCAGCAGCTCCCAGCTCGGCTTTCTAGCTGGGTTGCCTTACACAGGTTGCTTAACTTTCCAGAGCTCCCATTTTCCCTCAGCAAAGGAAAGGGTTCAAACACCGCTTCCCTCTCCTGCTTGTTGGGCTCTCACGGGATGGCCTGCACGGACGTGTAATCTTGAGTGCTCTCATGAACAGCCCACATGGAAGAATGCTCAACTTCATGGTGGTGCTTGCCCAGGGTGACACAAGAACTTGGCTGGAGGGCCATGGTCTGCCTCAAGAGGCAAGCCCACTGCTTTCCTGACCAACAGGACCCCTACTTGGTCCCAGGTCTTCAGTTTGCAGGCTCACAAGCTTGGGAAGTTACACCACCTTCGCAACTGAAGATTTCTCTAGGTGTCTTCAGGGAAGAGACTGGGACGAACTAAGAAGCTGGTGCCTTTGCCTGGGCCTAGGGGCAGGAATGCCTACTGTGAAGGCAGGCGTGGCGAGGCGTAAAGTCAGGAACTGGGGCTTTGTGACTCATCCCCATCTTCCAAGCCATGAGAAGATGGCAGCCAGGCTTGGCCTCTGTGGGAGCAGGCTCTAGACCAGTGACCCAAGTGTCACTCCCCGGGGCCTTATGATACCTGTCCCCAAGCCCAACTTAGCACCCTTTCTGCTTTCCTAGTCCCTGTACAGGTCAAAGAAAACTCCCCTGTGTCCCAAGAAGAGCCCAGATACATTGCAGGATGATATCCCCATCCCCCCAGGGTGGCCCTGGGGTAGGAGGAGCTGTGATTGGATTCAATCCCACCAACTTCTGGCTTATGGCTTCAAGTTCCTGTAAAAATGGTAACACTCCACGGGTCCTACTGTACAGACTTCACGGTGCTTGGGGGCTTGCCTGGTGAGAGACCTTGGAGTAGAGACAGCGTCCCTTGAGACTGCTCCCACCTCCCACGCTTGTCTGGGAGACACACAACCTGGTCTCATAGAAGTAAAACCAGCTGGGGCTGTCGCTGAGTTCAGTATTTGTCTGCCATGACACCACAAGCCGGCTGTGGTGACACACACCTGTGGTTTCACTACAGGGGAGGCAGAGTCAGGAGGGCCAGATGTTTGCAGCCACCCTCAGCGGTGGAGTGAGTTTGAAACTTGCTGCATAGCTGAAGATGACCTTGAACTCCTGATCCTCCTGCATCCACCTTCCAGTGCTAGGATGGTAGGCCTGGCTTCTTCTGTTCTTATTCTGGGGCAGAGACAACAGCCAAGACCAGCCCTGAAGGGACTCCAGGTCCTGCGGGGGATTATGGTGGCCACGGGAGGGGAGCAGCACACATGGGGCCAATTATCCACTCATACCACCCTCAGACTCCAGCTTTCTGGCTCTGTGGCCAGTCTTTCCCTTTGGGGGGCTGGTGACTCAGCCACAGGTTCCATGTGGCAGGAAGTGGGCACAGTGACTCATAGGGTGGCTCAGCACCCTCCCTGTGGAAGCTGGGATGTCTATGGGCAGAGACCAAGGGAGGACCCCGAGAAAGCAGACTTTGCCCCCAGTAGGAGCTGGAGAGTAGGGGCCCTGGGGCACTCAACCTGGGGGTTCTTCTTTCATTCTTAAGGGTCGAGGGGATCTGCCCTCTCTCAGTAAGCTCTGCCTACAGCCTGTGGCATCCTCTGGCTACTTGCGGGCATGTGTGTGGTGTGGGACACTCTTAAAGAATGCTAAGCTGTCTGCACAACCAGCAAGTCCTGGGCTGGTCCCTGACCTAGCTGACTGCCCCCTGCTGTGTGTCTTTGATGGGCTGTGTTAGCACTCAGCAGCCACACAGGCTACTCTTGGGCTGTCCCCTGGGGCCTGGCCCTCCAGCCTGGTTTAAGCTTCAGCTCAGGGACCTTTCCAGCTTCGGGTGTGGGAACTGTCTCCTGACTCATCAGTTTGACAGTGACGCCTTCAGAACTGTTAAGTGAGCCAGTGAGGTTTGGGCGCTGCAGGGACCGGAGTGTACCCTTCTTTCGGTGCGCCCCAACCCTGCCGCTTTTCTTCTCGGGGCTGAGAATTCTCTTAAAGTTAAAACATGCACCGGGCAGGGTGGCACATGCCTGTAATTCCAGAACTTGAGAGGCGGAAGATAAGACTGGGTCACACTTGGTTACATATCAAGTTCAAGGCCAACCTAGGATATGTGACATATGACACCTTGTTCACACACACACACACACACACACCAAGGGACTGGGGGAGATAGCTCTCTGGGTAAAGTTGCTTGTTGTACGTTGTGCAAGCACGAGTTGTTTGAATCCCCAGCACCCACATAAAGCTAAGCACAGTACCACGTGCTTACAATCCCAGCACTAAGGATGCAGAGACAGGAGGATCCCTGGGACCGACTGGTCAGCAAGTCCAGCCTGATCTGTAAATTCCAAGTTCAGTAATACACCCCGTGTCTGCCTGTGATACAGTATTTAAGAGGTTGAGGCAGAAGGATAGCCATAAATTAGAAGCCAACCCGGGCTACATAGCAGAAGTTGGCATCAAAATAAAGCAAAAGCTTAAGATAATCAGGCATGGGGGCTGGAGAGATGGCTCAGTGGTTAAGAGCACTGGTTGCTCTTCCAGAGGTCCGGGGTTTGATTCCCAGCACTGACATGGGGGCTCACAACCATCTGCAGCTCCAGTCTCAAGGGCCTCTGCAGGCACCAGCCGTATGCATGATATACAGGCGTAGATGCAGGCAGAACACCCATACACATAAATTAATTTAAAAAATAAAAAAGTTTATTTAAAAACATGCTTACAGGGCTGGAGAGATGGCTCAGAGGTTAAGAGCATTGCCTGCTCTTCCAAAGGTCCGGAGTTCAACTCCCAGCAACCA
>NC_022014.1:81032112-81035209 GCF_000317375.1 Microtus ochrogaster
CACTGGGATACCCCTTATTTGATAGCATAACAGAGAAACTGAGGCTCCAGAGGTAGAGAAGCATGCCTGGGGCCACATAGCTCCACGTGGAAACCTCTCTGGCTGGGCTCTGCACTGCCCTCATGGTGTGCTGGGCTTTCTCCTTCAGCCTTGTGTACTCATTGTGAGTCCAGAGGGCCAAACAGAAAGGTGGCATCCTCCTTCCTGGATGCTCCAGAGACTCTTGGTCCTAACACCTCAGAGCTGTACAGGTGTGTCTTGCACGGACAGAGTCCCTGGGGTAATACTTGCCCTCAGTGATGATGCCCCACCTCCTGCTCAGTCCCTGTCCTCCCTCTTGCCCAGGACTCTGTGCCAGCGGTGCCTAGCAGATCCAGGTGCCAGATCCCACTTCCAGGTTCTGTGATGCCACTTCAGCGACTCTCTTCTCCTCTCCGTGGCCTTGCTCTTTTTCAGAGTTGCCCTTCGGCTACTGTTAAAGCCAGAGAATGAGCCTCCCCAACAGGGCTGCATCCCCAATCCATACAAGCCACAGGATGGTAGCTGTGCCCTGGGATACTTCCTGCTCAGGGCATGTGTGGTGTTTCAAAGGTGTTTCCCAGTGCTTGTGAGGCTGAGGCAGGTGGATCTCTGTGAGTTCAAGGCCAGCCTGGTCTATCTAGAGCATTCTGGACCAACTAAGGCCACGTAGTGAGACTACCTCAAAAACAAAACAACCCAATGAGCAGGGAGCGAGCCCAGTTTCCCCTTGGTGCACTCCATGGCACAAGCTCCCTCATGGATGCCCCTGTACTGACTGCTATGGCCCAGTTGGTGGGATGGCACTGTAGATACCCACCCACCCATGTGAGCTCTCTGGAAGCTGAGTGAGATGGTTCTCGGTTTCTCTGGTTGCCAGAATGCTTCAGGAGGCCACACCATTCCTCTCAGGCCTCCTCAGTTGGAATCTGCCCCCAGGAAGCTGTTTCCAGTGTTATAGTTTAAGTCTTAAATGCCTCCCCACCCCACCAGCTCATGTTTGGGATGCTTGTTCCCTTCCGCAGGTGGTGGAACCTGTAGGAGAGCTTGGTTGGTCAAATTGGCGCCAGGGGCTGAGCTTGGAAGCATCTACCTGCAGCTCTGTTAGCATCAGGAAGGTTGACCCAGGATTGGAGAGATGGCTCAGCATCTAAGAGCCCTTGCACAGAGAGTAAGGACCAGAGCTTGGATCCTAGAACCCACCAAGTGTCCACTAACACCTGAAACCCCGGCGTTAAGCGATCTGGCGTCCTCTTCCGGCCTCTTCAGACACTTCATTCACGTGCACAAACGTACTTGAACACAGATGTACACAGGTACATAATTAAAAAAATAAAATCCTGCCCCAGCACTCAGGAGGCAGAGCCAGGCAGATTTTCGTGAGTCTGAGGTCAGCCTGAGATACATAGAACCCATCTCAAACAAACAAACAAACAAACAAACAAACAAACAAAAGCACGTCTCTGTCATGCCATTGTCCTCCCCTTCCATGGGATGATGGCTCTGGCTTGTGTCCTCCTCCCTTCACAGGTGTGGATCTCAGACCTTCCCTACTTCTCTATCCTTTTTCAATGCCCACCACAGGCTACTGAAGTCTGGAGACTGCTCTATGGCTCTATCCTGATGAGGCTGTGGGACACGTGGCTGTGTGGTGGCCTGTGGCACTCGAGCAGGGAAGCATTGGCCATCACCTAACCTCCCTCCAGCTACTGGTTCTGAACCACGGAGGCTGTCTCGTGACTGGACTCTACATTCAGTCCTGTAGCCCTGGCTGTCCTGGAACTCACTCTGTAGACCAGGCTGGCCTTGAACTCACAGAGGTCTACCTGCCTCTGTCTCACCGCTATTGGGATTTAAAAGTGTGCACCACCATGCCTTGCTTCAGTTAAGTTTTTAACATTACATTGTGTGTGTGCGTGAGTGCATATGTGTGTGTGTGTGTGTGGGCATGCATGAGTGCGTGTGTGCTTGTGAATACATGCATACATGCGGAGATCTGCTCATCTCCCCTTCTTGCTCTTTTCTCAGGGGTGAGTCACAAAATACCGCTCCCAAGGTAAGGGGTACTAGCTCCCTCCTGTCTCAGGTGTGGGTACAGAGCCTCTGCCACACTGCCAGTCTCCTCCCAGCCTGTCCTCTTGGCCTCCCCTACCGTTCTTCCTCTGAGTGTGTCCAAGATGCAGACAGATCCTAAGGTAGGTGGGTGTACCCTTGAGGAACAATGAAGTCACATCCCTTGTAGAAGTATGCAGTAGCCTCTACTGTGACAGACCCTTGTGCCTGAGTAGGACTGCACGGAAACCTGAGTGTGAAGAGGCAGCTTGGTCTTCTCACCCCAGACTGGACCTGTCTTGGACTCTTTATTCCAGCCCTGACGTAGCCCTCTGTGTTACCTTTGTCTTCTAGAAGCTTTCCTGAGAGTAGAAGCTTAATGGCATCTTCCACCCAACACTGCCATCCACTCCTCCACCCGGCAACACACCCCTGCCCCTCAACATCCTTCCCTCTCTGAACCCAACACCTTTGGAGGGTAATATGATCAGAATGCAATTAAGATTCAGATCCACACGATCCACGTGTGCAGAGAAAACTGCCTTCACAGTGCCTGCTTATAATAATTCTCAGCCTACTAAAAGATACCAGTGTAAGATTCTCCCACAAGGAATGTTAAATAGCCTCACCGTGTGCCAATATTTTGTGTGTCAGCCATTGGAAATGATCCGTAGGCAATTTCCTGAATCTATATTTTACATTTACATGGATGACATTTTACTATCTGATTCAAATGTAGATACTATAGAAAGAATGTTTGAAGAAGTAAAGAAAGTTTTTCCTCATTGGGGATTACACACATTGCCCCCCCCAAAAAAAACCCCAAAAACTAAACAAACAAAACACCAGGAGGCACATGTGGATCCTGTGGATCCGAATCTTAAATGCATCTGGTCACATTTCCCTCCAAACCATTCTCCATCCTTCAGCACCCTCCCCCTCCTGAATCCCCCCTGCACTACCCTCCACTCTGAGATATCCCCCCTGCATTGATTCCCACCCTGTGCTGCCCCTCCATGCCCAGCCC
>NC_022014.1:81035459-81039167 GCF_000317375.1 Microtus ochrogaster
CCTGCCCAGGCCCCCACCCTGTGCTACCCCCACCCTGCCCAGCCCTCCACCCTGTGCCACCCCTATCCTGTGCAGCCCCCATCCTGCGCAGCCCCCACCCTG
Source organism: Microtus ochrogaster (assembly GCF_000317375.1). Classification (NCBI taxonomy): domain Eukaryota; kingdom Metazoa; phylum Chordata; class Mammalia; order Rodentia; family Cricetidae; genus Microtus; species Microtus ochrogaster. Next base: position 81,035,562 of record NC_022014.1, read on the forward strand.
CGCAGCCCTCCACCCTGCACCTCTCTCCATCCTGCACCACCCCCCACTCTTCATTCACACTTAGTCCAGTTTTAATTCTCTCCTTTTCTCCCTGTCTTCCCCACTCCCCCTTCCCTTCCTTCTTCCTTCCTTTATTTGTTCCTTCCTCCTTCCCCTTTTTCCCCCACCCCCTCCCTTCCTCTTTTCCTCCCCTTCCCTCTTCTCTTGCTCTCTCATTCCAGGCTATCAATGTTTTTTTTTTTTCCAATACTATATATGTACTCTTTCTTCTCAAAGACATTTTCTGATTGAACTGTGTCATTTCTCGCCAGTTTTCTCTTCTCCCACTTTTCCTCTCAGGACCTATAGCTTTAGCTTTATTCCCGCCCTGCCCCGCCCCACCCCAGAGAGTTCCCTGGACTTTTGGGGGGAAAATTTACCCAAAAGTTTTTCAACTCCCAGTCTCTCCTGGGTTGTCACGCATAGGGACTCACCCTGAATGGAAGGGGATCCCTCAATGGAATTCCTGCCTGAATTTCAGATGAATGACATGTCATTGCAAGGAAGATGTACCCTGTGCTAACTGGGCAACACCACAGAAATCCAGCTTCCTCTTGAAGACTCTGCGCCCAATGCTACTGAAGCAGGGGCCAGTTAGGTATCCACCAGGAAGGGTGTGAAGATTAGCCTTCTAAGCTGCAGACTCAGGGTGGATACAACAGGGTCTATTAGCACCTCCGGGAAGACTGGAGACCTGGAATACAGAAAGACTTTGTCATACTGGAAGACCTTTGAACCTTTGGCCTAAGGGCTTTCCGATTTGGAGCTGGAGAAAACTGATCTACAGCAAAGGAGGGGCCAGGATCACAGCTCCCTGTAGAGCGCTTATCCCAAGCAGAGCTCTGAGTCCCAGCTTCAGACTTGGATGAACTGGGGGGTGGGGGAAACAACTGTAATCCCAGCACCCCAGATAGTAGAGTCAGGTGTTCAAAGTCAACCTCAGCTACACAGCAAGTTTGAGGTCAGCCTGGGCTGCAGACCCTAAGTATAAACAAAGAGAAAGAAAGGAAGGAAGACAGGAAGGAAGGAAGGAAGGAAGGAAGGAAGGAAGGAAGGAAGGAAGGAAGGAAGAAAAGAAAGAGGGAAGGAGGGAAGGCGAGAGGCAGGAAGGGAAGGAAGAGAGAAAAAGTCAAGTATTGTGGCTCACACCAATGATCCCAGGACTTGGTAGACAGATCTCTGTGAAGTCAAGACCAGTGGGGTCTACATAGAGAGCTCTGGGCCAATCAGGGCTACACAGAGAAACTCTGGCTTCAAAGCAAAAAGAGTGAATGGAGGGTTGGGCTAGAGGCTCATACCTGTAACCCAGCATCCGGGGACTGGGGACTGGGCCAAGTCCAGGTCAATCTACTCTACGTGTTGAGTTCCAGTCCTTCTGGGCTACATGAGGAGACTCTGTCTCAAAAAGAAGAAAATTCAAAAAGGAACAAAACACAATCTGAACAAACATGCAGATTGGAGGTAGTATCTTTGGATAGCTTTCGTTTTCCTTTAGACATGTAGAACTGTTGTCTTCCTGTTTCTTCATAAGGGCTTAGGAATTTCTAGTCATCCATGATTAACCTCCTATTAAGAAAGGAAACTCACAGGACAAGAACGGAGGGTGTGTGGAGCAGGGCACACAGTAGGCCCACTTCCAGGATGCTGAGCTATTCTGCTTAGGGGGAAACAAATGGACTGGAATTGAGTTCATAGGGCAAGTGCCCAGACTTAACAGTAGGGGTGGGAGTCACCTCGAGTTCCATGTGAGGGGCTCAGGGTTGGGTAATCAAGAGTGGAAATCTCTGGGAAAACCCTAATGCCCCTGTCGCAACATTCTAGGAAAATGGTCTGCCTGTTGAATAAGAGTGAATCACTCCGGGGAAGGTTCTGGCGGTCAGCACTGTCATATACGGCCATCTCCACCCTTAGGTTCCCCAGTGATGTTCCGAGGTCCTCTGGGGGCCTCAGGAGGAGTGGGGGAGGAAGCTCTGATCCGGAATTTCAGCGAGACACATGCAAATGGCTCTTCGGAGGAAGTTATGAGACCATAGAGATGTGGGCAGCCAGTGTTTATGACCCGAAAAACAGAAGTGAGACCGGGTGAGATTTCCCAGCCCCTCCCCCATGGGCCTGTCATTCCTTCGTCCTGACTCTATTTAGTGGTAGGCATCTTTGAAAATGTCCATCTTAGCCGGGCATGGTGGTGCATGCCCTTAATCCTAGCACTTGGGAGGCAGAGGCAGGTGGATCTCTGAATTTAAGGCCAGCCTGGTCTACAGAGCGAGTTCCAGAACAGCCAGAGTTACTCAGAGAAACCGTGTCTGGAAAAACAACAACAAACAAACAAAAAGAAAGAAAGAAAATGCCCATCTTGGAATGAAACCAGCCTGGTAGGGTTCCTTGCCATCTCAAAATCAGTTACAGATCTGGGGATTGGAGAGAAGGTAAAGAAGATGGTCTCCCTCGTTGGACCTAAGGTTTCACCAGAACCCTCATTTGTAGATGGTGGCTCAGTGGATGAGTGATGAGAACCAAGCTCCAGGCACAGAGACAGGGACCAACCAGCATCTTAGGGTGTATCCCCAGACTGTTAGCTACCCCCTAAGTCTGGGCAAGCTTTTAAGACAGCTGGGATATGCTGGTGTATTTCAGAGTCACATGCTGCTCCTGTGAAGCCCCCCCCCCCCACCGCAGAACCCTGCCCATCCCTAGTAACTTCCACTGTAATGAATTGCCCATTGATGAATCGCCTTTCACGGGGAACGAGGGCTCTGACTTCTCAGGAAGGAAGCTAATTCCCTACTGATGACTGAATCAAAGCATTAGGTGGCTGTTAGTTCCTCAGAAGGAGGGTGCTGGGCCAGCCGTGTGGGTTCCCCATCACCTGGTTAGGCTCACCCAGACGTAGAGGAAGGGCCCTGGGGAGAAAGTGGTTTCCACTCTTCCTGGGCCCTCGAAACACGCTTCTCTCTCTCTCTCTGTCTCATATCCCCCCTCCTTCTCCTCCCAGGAGATTTCCGTCCCAGGCCTTTAGCCATATTTTTTTAACTTATATACTCATTAAATATTTTATCTTGAGATAGGGTTTTGTGTAGCACAGGCTGGCCTCAAATTCACTATGTCGCTTAAGATAACCCTGAACTCTGATCCTCCTGCCTCCTCCTCCTCCTCCTGCACAGTGTTGGGGTTACCAACCTGACCATAGATCATCACAGCTAGATTCTGCAGTTCTGAGGACCAAACCCGGGGTTCCCTGCAAGCCGGGTAAGTGCTCTAACAACTGAACCACTGCCCTAAGGGTTTCATTTTTAGCTCGTGTAGAATTCCCCTTTTGTTCCCATTCAGGATAACGATATTAGTTTAGCATATGTGCATTTTCTGAGTTACACACATTTCTGTCCCCCTTGAAAAGGAAAACAAAAGGCTGAAGAGATGGCTAGGTGGTTAAGGGCATTGGGAGCTCTGGCACAGGACCCAGGCTTGGTTCCCAGCACCCACACAGCTGCTCACAACTGTCTGTAAGTCCAGTTCCAGAGGCCCTGACCCCCACTTCTTCTTCTTCTTTTTTTTCTTCTTCTTCTTCTT
>NC_022014.1:81039310-81044726 GCF_000317375.1 Microtus ochrogaster
GGCTCTGCATACACACAAGGGCCCATCATACACGCAGGCAATCACTCATAGACATAAAATGAAGATAAAACATTTTTTACTGAAGAAGAGAAGGTTGGAGATTGCCAGGGCCAGAGAGAGGCCTTGGAGGCTCCCTGAGGATCAACCGTCACTCAGCATTGGTGGTAACCACACCATCCCTGCTTATTTTCATCTGAAGACCAGGTGATCGCTCACAGAACTGCCTTGGGGATTCTCCCAGCCAGCTCCAGAGACAGAGAGCACTTGCCTAACACGTGGGAAGTCCTGTGTTCCATCCTAGGCACTGGGGGGAGGCTCACACTAGGACAAATGTCGCAATTCAGGCTGGAACTAAAGTCTTGGAGCCAGCGTCCTAACAAGAGTCAGCTGATGGGGGTGAAGATGCAAGTGTGCCTAGCAAAATACCTTGCTTGGTGATGGAAAACGCCGGGCAGAAGGCTGGGGCTAGGCTGAATGCTTAGAGCTTGCCTAGCGTGCCCTAAGCCCTGGGCTCCGTTTCCAGCGCTGTTGTGAGCCAGGTGTGATTGATTGCATATGCTTGTAATAACAGTGTTGGGGAGGTGGTGGAGGGACGAACAGACGTTCACGGTCATTGCTCAGCTTCCTAGCGAATTCAGGGTTAGCCTGGTTACATGAGACCCCCATCTCTTAATAGAATAAAAGAGTTGACACAGCGAGTTCTAAAACAAATGGAAAGAATGACGAAGATTCTCAAAAATACCTGGCAGGCTGTTTGTGGATAACCGGCCTCGCTTGTGTTCCGGAATGCATTTGGCTTAGAGTTTTGGGTAGCGAAGTGTTTTCCAGGGCTGTGGTAGGTGTTTAGTCTCTTCTCAACCCTTGATGGAAGTTAGCAGTCCCAGGGAGGCTCTTCAGGGATCCCTGTGTCAGGGGACCAGGATGGCTTATATAGGGGCCATGACTAGAAGTGGACTCTGGACACTAAGCATTGATACAAGGAGGGGACAGAACAAGTAATTGACCCATATAGGACAAAGATTAGACCACAGATAAAGATGGGGGGACAGAGAGGCCCACTTGTAGTGTGGATCCTGAAGTAGGGAACCGGGTGACTGAAGGCTCTGGACACTTGATGCTCACTACCAGAGAAGGTTCTAACTTAGGAAAGGTCCTAGGTCTAGCCAAAAAAAAAAAAGAGGGGAGGGAGTTGGGCACGGCCTGGGAGGAAGGTGGGGTTGTGAGGAGGGAGGGGAGCCCTGCCCTAGCGTGCCCTCTGTCCCCAGCACGCACCCTGCCGGGAAGCCCTGGGGTCGCAGCTACTCGGGAGGCCCAGCCCAGAATAGCTTTCCTTCCGGGCAGGGCTGCCCGGGCCCGCAGCGCCAGCTCCCGAAATAGGGCCCGGCGGGTCGGGTGGCGAGGGCGGGAGGGGCCGTCCCAGCTCGCAGCGGCACCAAGCAGTTGGGACCCTGGCACCGGACAGGGACCTGAGTGCAAGGACCAAGAAGGAGCCGCAGGCAGAGGCAGAGAGCCAGGCTCGGAGATGGGGAGGGCTAGGATGGAGGAGGGAGGGCTGGCGCTGCACGCAGGAGGTGGCGAAGGCGGGGACCCAGGCGCGGGGACCACGGAGGAGGGGCGGACTGTAGAGACCCGGGCCGGGATCCCCGGCGTGGGGCCAGCCCGGAGGCGGGTAGGGCGCGCGCTGACCTCACAGCTTGCGAGGAAGCCCGTCGGGGCCAGCCTGGCTGATGGAAGGCTTGAGGAATTCGCAGCTGGCTGCCCGGTCGGGTGTGAACTCGTTCCCTTCAGCTCTCAACGTGGCTAGACTAGGGAGCAACAGCTTAGCAGTTGCCATGACCACGGACTTTAAGCTAGGGGACCAGCACCAGCTGTGGCAAGCACTGTGGGATCCCGAGTCCTATGGAATTCGGTATCCCCAGCAATGCCCAGGATTGTACGACTGTAATCCCGCCCTTGGGAGGTGGAGGACACCTGTGTCAAGAATTCAAGGTCATCGCCTAGTAGTGAGTTTGAGGCCATCCTGGACCACAGCAGACCTATCTCCAAAAGCAAACAAAGGGATAGGCATGGTGGTGCATATCTTTAATCCCAGCTCTCCAAAGGCAGATGGATCTCTACATGAATTCAGACTAGCCTGGCCTACACAGTGAATTCCAGGACAGCTAGCATTACATAGTGAGACCCTGTCTAAACAAAATAGAACAGGGCCAGCAAGCTAGCTTAGAGGGTAAATTTGCTTGGTACACAAACCTACCAGTATGAGTTCAGTCCCTGGGACTCACAATGTCACCTCTGACCTCCAGATGCACAAGAGAGCACCTGCTCCCATTCACACCACTAATAGACACATACACACACACACATACACACACACACATACATACACACATGTACACACACATATAACACATGTACATACATATATAACGCTTTTTAAATGAAAACAAAACACTGTCAGGCAGTGGTGGCACACACCTTTAACCCAGCACTGAGAGGCAGGCAGATCTTAGAGTTTGAGGCCATCCTGGTCTACAGAGAGAGTTCTAGGACAGCCAAGGCTACACAGAGAAACCCTGTCTTGAAAAGGCAAAACCAACCAGACAAAAAACAGACCCGAAACAGTGGTGCACGCCTTTAATCTCAGCTCTCTTGAATCAGAGACAAGAAGATCTCTGAGTTCAAGACCAGCTTGGTCTATGTAAAAAGACCTCAAAAAAAAAATTGATTGCCAGGTGGTGATGGCATGTGCCTTTAATCCCAGCACTCAGGAGGCAGAGACAGGCAGATCTCTGTGAGTTCAAGGCCAGCCTGATTAACAGAGTGAGTTCCAGGACAGGCTCCAAAACTACAGAGAAACCCTGTCTCGAAAAACCAAACCAAGCCAAAACAAAACATTTTATCAGTGGACGGGAGAGCTGACTCAGAGGTTAGGAGCGTTGGTGGTTCTCCCAGAGGACCCATGATCAGTTGGCAGCACCCACACGGTGGTTCACAAACATCTGTGACGCCAGTTCCAGGACATCTTATGCTGTCTTCTGAACCCCAAGGGTACCAGGTGCACACATGTTGTACAGACATACACACAGGAGGAAAAAAATCAAAGGACGGTGTTTCCTCTTCCCCCTCTTGCAGGTGCTGACGGTTAGAAGCCCCTTGGTGGACAGACACCACCTCAGTCCAAGCCTTTTTGTGACCAGGCCAAGTGAATAGGGGTAGGGTAGGAATCCCAGAGATGGCCACCTCACTCTGCACTCATGAACCCTCACCTGCCCTCCTCCAGCTGCTGTGGTTCTTAACCTCTTCTCAGCTTGCTGGACAGCCAGCCAGGGATTGGTTAGATCGCCTTACAAGGAACTTTGAGGAAAATTGCCTGGTTTTTTTTTTTGGGGGGGGGGGGTTTTTTCGAGACAGGGTTTCTCCGTAGCTTTTGGTTCCTGTCCTGGAACTAGCTCTTGTAGACCAGGCTGGCCTCGAACTCACAGAGATCCGCCTGCCTCTGCCTCCCGAGTGCTGGGATTAAAGTCGTGCGCCACCACCACCCGGCTGCCTGGTTTTATCTTATGCTCTGCACTCCGTGAGTGTGATCCTCTGTCCCTGGGCCCCACCTGCTTCTCCTCCGTCTTGCCCAGGAATGAACTGGCCTCACCCTTGTGATTTGTGTGTGTGTGTGTTTGTGTGTGCAGGGCTGGGGGTGGGGAAAAGCCTGGAGATGTAGGCACAGAAACCCCTGATAGAGCCTCCCTTGAGGTTTACCTTGAACACTTGCTATCAAAACCTGCAGGGATCCCGGGCTGAGGCCCAAGTCTGTGAAGGGTAGGTCACCTGCCCTTCTGACATGAGCTGCAGCTTCCAGCTGTCCTTTGCAGCCTGGTTCCGGGCTGCCCGGATGACACAGCCCCTGGAAGTGACTTCAAAGACCATGGTGTCCTGGAAGTGTGGGATGAACTGCTTTGATCTGGGAAGGATCTCTGGACATCAGCCTCTCTGATGGCCAAGGCAGGCGTGGGACAACAGCAGTCCCCGGATTAAAGCAGGATGGGCCTGACTTTACTGTAATTCCCCGGCTACAAGCCTGATTGCACTGAGGTTGGCTAGGCCCAGGGGAGAGGCCCCTGGAGAAGGGAGGCCCCACATTCCCATCACACAGATGCGTGTGTCCTGCAGAGGGGAGGGAGGTGCTTCCGTGCCTTGCTGTGGAAATCTACCGGGATGGGGGAGGCACTGCTAACCTGAGCTGGTCTGTGAGGAAGAAAGAAAACTACCCAGAGAGCCCGAGGGCTTTGGAATTGCTCGTGGTGACCATGACACTGTCTCACCCAACTATCCCCATTGTACATGGATGTAGGAATTACTATCCCAGGATCCACACAGGGAACAGATCTCAGATCTGAATCTCAGAGGTGGAGGAGGCACACTGGGGTAGAAACCGAGGCTCCTTACCCCACTCTATCTGGCCTCCTGAGTGTGGGAATCAGCGAAGCCAGGAACAGCAGTGGGTGGCCCAGCTGACCGCCAGGTGCCTGTCACCTCCCCCTTCAGTCACAGCACCTGCTTGCTTGGTACTCAGCTGACTTCCTGTCCCTGGAAGAGCAGAGTGGCTGTGGGTATGGCGGGGGCAGGGCAGTCCCTTTCCTGTGCTTCAGGGGCAGCTTAACCTGCACCTCCTTGCCATCCTCCCCCTGACCCCCCCCTCCCCCGCTCTGTAAGTCAAACCTAGCTGCTCTGAGGGTCTCTCCAGGCGGGGGCTTGTCCAGCATCCTGAGCTACAGGTGAAGGAGGACAGGCTGGGCACACAGAGGTCTGCAGGCCTGGGTGGGGAAGACTCTGGGGACTTCTGTCAGCTACCAAGGTCACAAAGAGATTGTCGTTCTGCCTCCTGCCAAGCTCAAGCATGCAGAAGTATAAGGTGCTTCTGTAGATGTGTGCGTGCATGTGTAGATGCATGTGTGTAGATGCATGTGTGTAGATGCATATGTGTAGATGCATGTGTGTGTAGATGTGTGTGCAGATGTGTGTAGATGCATTGTGTAGATGCATGTGTGTAGATGCATGTGTGTAGATGTGTTGTATAGATGTGTGTAGATGTGTGTGTGTAGATGCATGTGTGTGTAGATGTGTGTAGATGCATGTGTGTGTAGATGTGTTGTATAGATGTGTGTGTAGGTGCATTGTGTAGATGTGTGTGTGATGTGTGTAGATGCATGTGTGTAGGTGTGTGTGTAGATACGTGTGTGTAGATACGGTGTGTAGATGTGTGTATAGGTAGATGTGTGTATAGGTAGATGTGTGTGTATAGGTAGATGTGTGTATAGGTAGATGTGTGTGTGTATAGGTAGATGTGTGTGTGTATAGGTAGATGTGTGTATAGGTAAATGTGTGTGTGTGTAGATGCATTGTGTAGATGCATTGTGTAGAT
>NC_022014.1:81045996-81047908 GCF_000317375.1 Microtus ochrogaster
GTGTGGGTGCTGGAAATTGAATCCGGGTCCTCTAGGAAGAGCAGCCAGTATTTTTAACAGCTGAGCCATCTCTCTAGCCCCACAAAAACTGCTTTAAAAAATAATTTATCAGAGTATCTTTAATCACTTGGAAAGCAGACAGACCTGTCTGGTCTGTATGTAGAAAGACACTGTCTCAAAAATGAATACAACAGATTTAGATTTATTTATTTTATTTTATGTGTATGAGTCTGCTTGTGTGCTGGTTCCTAGGGAGGTCAGAAAAGGGCATTGGATTCCCTGGAAATGGAGTTAGACCTTTGTGTCCCCAACAGTTGTGAGCCACCAAGTGGGTGCTAAGAACTGAGCCTCTAGAGGAGCAACACATGTCTCCTTTCCCCAAAAAAGCTCTTGAAACACCCCCCCAGCCTCCTCTTTCCAGCTCTCCCCAACGTGGCCATCTGGAGACCAACACTGTCTATCTCAGATCAAGCAGTCCCCAGCTACTGATGGTCACCTAAACTTTTTTCTCAGTGACATTTCACAAAGGTTTGGCTTTGTCTGCTTCCTGTGCGCAGCTCCTGGGTTTCTCCTCCCTCCCTCTGGCCTGAGGGAGCTCAGCTGAAGCTTTCTGGAGGCTGATGTTCCTGTGAGGGGTCATCTGAGGCTGCCAAGCCCGCAGCTCCTCACCAGAGCAACACAGGAAGCACCCCTGTGGCGAGTGAGGCAATGTCTGAGCAGGCCAGCCGTGCCAGGCTGCAGATGTATGCTTCTTCCCGCCCCACGGCAGCCCCTTCCCTGCTGCCAGCCAGGACGCCTGCCCGCCCCATCCCCTGACATCATTTCAGCCTGGTTTGGAAGGCATCTTTAGTGGGGATAAGAACAAGGAGGGGGCATAACTTCCAAATCTTCCTAAAAGATGTAAAAATTATGCCATCCCTCCATGCTACAGGCGGGGAAACAGGTTTCGAGACAGTAGCTGAGGTTGGCCTTCCTCGCGCTCTCCTCCTGAGTGAGTGCTGGGATCACAGCCTCTCTGGGCCTCTCTCTCTTGCCTTCCCTCTCCCTCTTAAGAAGATGGGTTCTCACTGTAGTGTTCAGATTGGGCCTGAGCTCCTGGCTCAAGCTATCCTCTTGCATCAGCCTTCTTGGTTATGGGACTGTGGGGAGAGAGAGAGAGAGAGAGAGAGAGAGAATAAAGTTTGTAATTCCCTGCATCTGGACTCACAACAGTGTGAGAACAGGAAACGGAACCTGCGTCTAAGCAAGAGCAGCAGGCGTTCTGAACTGTTGAGCCATCTCTCCAGCCGGAATGGGAAATCTCAGCTGGAGATCCTACAGGTCTGCTCTTCTGGGTTGACCCCAGTCCACAAACACACTCACGTGCAGCCTGTAGGGTCTTTACGGACAGATGACATGTGGAGATGGGGTTGCACTGGGCTGACTTAAGCCAATGGCTAGTGTCTTTCTCAGGGCAGGGTGCAGGGCTGGAGAAATGGCTCAGTGCTACTGTGCTTGCTGCCCAAGTATGAAGAAGTGAGTCCAAATCCCCGATACCTATGTTAAGGGTGAGGCATGGCTAGGCATCCCTGAAATGGCAGGAAAATCTTGGGGGTTCCTTGGCCAGTCATTCTAGCCCATTGGTAAGCTCCAGGTTCAATGAGAGACCCTGTCTCAAAAAATAAGATTGCTACCAGGGGCTGACGGCATGGCTCAACAGAAAAAGGCGCTTGCCACTGAGTCCCATGACCTAAGTTTGATCCCCAAGACTCATACAATGAGCCGGGCGGTAGTGGCTCACACCTTTAATCCCAGCACTCGGGAGGCAGAGGCAGGGGGATTTCTGTGAGTTCGAGGCCAGCCTGGTCTACAAGAGCTAGTTCCAGGACAGGAACCAAAAAGCTACGGAGAAACCCTGTCTCGAAAATCAAAA
>NC_022014.1:81048149-81071827 GCF_000317375.1 Microtus ochrogaster
CTCCCCCCCCCATACACAAATGAACTAGTAAGGTTGGCAGTGATAGAGACAGACATGATGTAGCTCTCTGCCTCCACCCTCTCACACACACACACACCCATACAGACACATAAAGACAGGGGATTGGACACAGGCACACGGAAGAAAAAGCCGTGAGACTGAGTGCTTGGTCTCCATGAGCCAGACTAATGCAAGGACTCCCAACAGCCACCAGAAACTGGGCAGGGCAGACGGAGAGCCTGGCGTAGCACCAGACTGGGTCTTAGACTCCTGACCTTGAGAGAGGAGTTTCTGCTGTCTTAAGCTGCCCAGTTGGTGGCACTCTGTGATGGCAGCGCCAGGACACTGGTATCATGACCGCAGGTCCAAGGGTCCAGTAAGGAAGACAGAAGGGATTGCATCAGGCCACGAAGCAGCAGCGACCTGGAGGACAAGCAAGGAGCAAGGGTGTATCTGCAGCTTCCTCCTCTCCCCACAGACCAGAAACTGCCTCTGAAGAAGTGGTCACTTCCCTCTAAGAGGCTGAGGGCTTAAAGCCCTGTGGACAGGGATGCAAGGGTGTCTGGATCTGACTGGGTCTCTGGGAAAGGCGATACTGACTCTAAACTTACACCATTGTCTCATCCACACCAAAGCCTGAGAGGCAGGTTTTGCTGATGACCCAAGGACCTGCCCAAGGTCATGAGCCGAGCCTTTCGTGGTGCTGTGGGACACACCCACTCGCCTTTCTGCTCCTCTGACGTAGCCCCTGCCAGTTCAGGTCTCCTGTGCCCATGGTCAGGCCCGCGATGGAGCTGGGCCCAACCACGCAGTGAGTACTCTAGCTGTGCAGTAGATGCTAAAGCCAGACACTTAGCTTGGGGTCCAAGCTCCACCTGAGCATGCCTGAGTGACCTTAGACTAGTTATGTTGTCTCCCCATTCCATGGTTTCCTCCACTAAAAACACAGGCATAAACTGGCCATAATGGCTAATACCTGTAATCCTAGTACTCAAAAGGCTGAGGCAGGAGGATTGCCATAAGTGAGACCATCATGCTTTACATAGGGAGTCCCAGGTCAGGTAGGGAGTAGGTAAAAATACAGATTGTGTCTCAAAAACAAAACCAAACAAACAAGGGAGGTGTGTCGGTTCACACTTTAGTCCCAGAATTTGGCAGGTCAAGGCAAGAAGAATCATTAGTTCAAGGTCAGCCTTGGCTCCCTACTGAGTTCCTAGGCCAGGTTGCACTACCACGTGACTCTTGTAAAAAAAAAAAAAAAAAGAAGAGAAAAGAAAAAAAAAGGACAAATACTGGGCTTAGTGACACGTGCCTTTAATCCTAGAACCCTGAGTGCAGAGGCAGGCGGATCTCTGTGAGCTGGGGGCCAGCCTGGTCTACACAGAGAGTTCCAGGCTAACCAGGGCTAATCTATCTCATAGGGTGACTGGAGAGTTTAATGAGTTAGCCTGCTTCAAGTGCTGAGAATAGCGCCAGCTACACTGGCGGCCCAGCTGCAAAAACATTTGAAAAATAAACAAAGCAGGCTGGGTGAACAGGGTTAGGACCAAAGAGGGCTGTGGCATGGTGACCTATCTTCTCCCTCCAGGGTCCAAGAGGAAACCAGGCCATTGATCTTCTCCCCCAGTTCTCATCTGGGCCTAATAGGATCTTCCAGAGACAGTAAACAACACACCCAAGACTGGGAAGCCTGGCTCAGGTCCTCAATGCTTGCTGCCTAAACTGAGGGGCTGTGATGTGTGTGTGTGTGTGTGTGTCTGTGTGTCTGTGTGTATGTGCGTGCATGCGTAGATGTACATCATCTGATCACTATCATCATCACTGTTACCACCACCACTGTTGCCCTGTCTGGTTGCCCTGGTAACTCACTATGTAGACCAGTCAGGCCTCTGCCTCCTGAGTGCACCACCATGCCTGGCTTCCACTTTTTATTTATTTATGTTTTTTTATTTTGAGACAGTGTCTCACTGTGTTGCCTTGGCTGTCCTGGAACACCAGAGATTTGCCTGTCTCTGCCTCCCAAGTTCTGGTATTAAAGGCATAGGCCATTACACACAGTCCCCGCCCCCTCTCTCCCCGCTTTTTTTTTGTGTGTGGGGGGGAAGTCTCTCACTGATTCTGGAGCTCACTGATTTGGTGACACTAGCTAGCCAGTGAGCCTCAGGGATCCTGTCTCTCTGCCTCCTCAGTGCTATAGGGCTGTCATTGTTCACGTGTGCGTCGGAGATCTGTCTAAACACGGGGCTCCTGCTTACATAGTAAGGCCATTACCCACTGAGCCATCTCCCCCCAGATCCTGAGATCCCTTTGTGATCCTGGTCTGGCTTTCTCCTTGGTGGAAAGCTTGGAGCCCTGCCAGAACCCTCACCTTGAACTCTCTGGTGTCTTGGGCTGACTGTCCTGCCCACAAAGGGAACCTAGACCGGGGTGATTCACAACCACTCACCGCCCGTAGAGAGACCATGTATAGCGCATTGTCTGTCCGTCATCTTTACACAGGCTCTCAGAATGTGCTGAGCAACAGCGTGCGTGCAACAACGTGTAAACCCCTATGTCTTGCCTGGCCTCCGGGAACTTCTGTCATCCCTGGCCACTTCCCCATCTTTCTGCCAGGGGCCTGCAACCTCTGCCTGGCATCTGGCTCTCTGAGTTGGCTGCTGTCCAGGCATCTCTCCTACCAGCCACAGAGTCTGGCCTGGTGACCCAAGGGCCTTGCTGTTTTGTTTTTTGTTTTTGTTTTCTTAAGACTGACAGCTCAGGCCCTATCCTGTGTATCCGTACAGGGTCTCTTCCTGCAACAGCACCCCCCAACCTTGCTGCCCCCAGCCGACCTAGCTCTTTCTCTTAGGATGGAAAGGCTTGGAAGAGGGCCAGGGGAGGTCTCACACCCTTCCACTGCAGGGCTCTGGTCCAAGCCTGCTCAGGGTCCTTGCTGGTCCTGCAGTGACCTGAGGATCCACTGGGGAAACCCATACCGTGACTTGCGGAGCTGTAGTTCAGGGTGGCTCACAGCCATCCCCATCCCTGGATGGTGCTGATTGGGCAGCTGTCCTGCCAGACCTCCTTGCCCACTTTCAGCAGGTGCCAAGAGAGTCTGAAAGGACGACAATAACTGGGGGCCATATTGGAAGCCAGCCTGCCTCTCTGCACGACTGGCCAGCATCTTTTCCTCTTACTCCTTTACATAAGATTCTAGAACAGAAAAGAATTTTGAGGTCATTTCCCAAGCACCACCTTAGTCTTCAGAAAGGATAACTTGGAGGGGTCTGGGATACCCTGGGGCTTTGAGCCAAGTTCCATATAGTGGGGGACTTGAGCCCTTGCTGGGGGTGGGGGTGTCCGTAGAGTCCTTGCCTGTTGGGAACAGCTAAAGTTCCCCCAATGAGACCAGCTGACAGTTCTGCCCTCATCCAAGGTCCAAGAGGGCAGGGTTTGTCCCTAGAGCTGACCAAGGCATCAATAACAGCCAACTGTACCTGGTTATCACCTGGAGGGCTGAGTGGAGCCCCTGGGTAGTGTGGATCGAGGTTCTCCAGGCAGGTGCAAGTTACGGTGGAAGGGTCTGGATTCTAAGTCAAATCACAGGCTTGTCTGTGCTTGGAGGCAGGACCAAACCTCACCAATGATCAACTGGAAAATGTGTTATTCTGCACATATCTTGGAATGAGATAACCTATTAGTATCTGTCTGTCTGTCTGTCTGTCTCCCCCTGCCACCAATACTGAGGGTTGAACCCACGACCTTGCAAATCCTTCGCAGGCTCCCCGACCTTCATCCTAGCCCTTTATTCTGTTTGTTCTTTGGGACAGAGCCTTGCTATGTACACCGGCTGGTGTGGAACGTACAATCCTCCTGCCTCAGTCTTCCAAGTGCTAGAACTTATGGCCCAGTAAATTTGACCCCTTCGAAGTCTGACTTTTTTTTTTTAAACCACTGTGCTGTGCTCTGAGCACTTAGCATACATGTGATCTGGTAAGACAAGGATGCTGCTATTGTACCCATGAGAGGCTTGGGAGGGAGGGAGGTCTCAGGGCTGTGGCTGTCAAGGGCAGGATGCAGCCATAGGATGTGCAAGTGCCTAGTCCCCAGAGAGGAGGCCACCTAGCTGGGAAGGCTTGTGTCTCACAGTGCAGGATGGAATAGGGGAGCAGCAGAGGTGAAAGCGAGCTCTCTTCTGTACTTAGAGCCTGGGGGGGTTGGAAAGTTGGCTTGGTAGAGAGTGCCAAGGGGAACCAGCACCGTGGATTCCACGGGCTGGGCCGCAGATATGCCATGACAAAGGCGGTATTTTTAGAAGATGAGGTCTGATGGAGATGTGCCCTATTGGGACATACTGAACTTCTCCATGCTCTCCGGGTTTCCCCTTTCCTGCCATTTCCCCTGCTCTTGGGTCTGATGCCTGTTCTCCCCCAGAAGGACACGTGGGAAGAGCACCTGCTGACTGCCTCAGCTCGGTGTCCCTTTCTGGGAAGGCGCTGTTGGTCACTTCCTTCTGGACACCCCGAGCTGAACCTTGTAAACTGTTTTATTTTTATACCCATTCCTTTTTAGGGTACCTTCTCAGCTTTCAGTCTGGATCCCCTTTCACACTCTGAGAAAATATCCGGTTGTCCCTGAGCTCCCATATAGGGCAAAGAGTCTACATTTAATTACTGTTGTGTGTGCACACGTGTGTGTGTGTGTGTGTGTGTGTGCGCGCGTGTGTCTGAGGCTGTACTTGCACCCTAAAGCTCAGGACCACTGCAGCCCTTCCTCTCACAGCCTCTTAGCATCTCGTGCCCAAAGACTGTGTTGTGTGAACAACACTCCTGGCAGGTGTGTGGCACAGCAGCTTCCTGGAAGACAGGGTCCTTGTGGCTTTCATGTCGACACCTTTGATGTTTATTTTATGTACTTTATAAATGCTAAATAATGTTTCTCAGGCTAGGGTGTAGTTCGGTTGGTGGATTCCTTGTCTACCACATGTGAAGCCCTGGATTTAACCTCCAACGTGCATAAAACTGGATATGGTGGTTTATGTCCATGATCCCAGCACTCAGGGTCATTCTTGGCTACATGTGGGAGGCCGCCCTGTGCTGGCTATAACAAACCTGCTTTGTGGAGTTTTCCTTCTAAATCTGGGTATTTGGGGTCTGGGGAGATGGTTCAATGGGCAGGTGCTTGCTGTAAGCGTGGGGACGTTAATGAATTCCATGTAAATGCCGGGCATTACGGTAGAGTGTGCCTGTAAGTCCAGCACAGGGAAGTGAAGACCAGCAGAGACTTAGAGTTCACAGGGGAGCCAGTCTTACCTAACTGGTCAGTTTCAGATGCAATGAAGAAATCTGTCACAGAAAGAAGGTGGAAGGTCATGGAGATGGCTCAGCAGGTAAAGGCACCTGCCACCAGGCCTGATCACCTGGGTTCCATCCCCCAGACCCATGTGGTGGGTGGTTCAGCCAAATCTGACAACCTGAACGCTATCCAGGACCCACATGGTAGAAGGAGGGAACTGACTTCTACAAACTGTCCTCTGACCCCCGTGGGCTCCCTGTGGCACAAATATGCATATGGACACACACAGCACACACACAATAAATAAGTGTATAAAATAAGAACTGAGTGTTCCTAAAGCTGGCTTCCCTGCACCGGGGCAAACAACAGCAGGTATTGTCCAGCCAGAACCCTGGCTTCCTTTTGGAAAAGCCTAGGGTCTCAGCTTCTCTCTCTCCTGCAAGCTGCCTTCCAGGCTGCAGCAATTGCTTAAGTCTGTGCTGCAATCCAGAGAGTACAGGAGTGGGAAGTCCAGAGTTCTCCCTGCTTCTGGGAACAGCCCCCATCCCCCTCCCAGCACAGCTTCCACAGGCTGTCCTCATGAGAGTGGGTCAGGCTCACCCGAGGATTTCACAAACGCTGGCCTGTTCCCAGCACAGCACAGCTGGGAGGGCTCAGTGCTAAGGGCGAGCAGCCTCCTCCACAGCCCCTGCTGTCCTTGGGCTCAGGGCCTCTGGGTCTGGAGCCTGGGGACTGGGAAGGGCTGTGCCTGTCCAGGCCTGCCACAGCTGTGCTACGCCCCAGGCCTTCCCTTCCCACTTCACTTTCCAGCCTGGGCTTAGTCAAGGTGCTAGGAGGAAATTCCCTCTCCAGGAAGAGCGGAAACACAGACTTGCCTTCCCCAAAGTGAGCAGCAGGTGGGTCACCCAGGAGGACCTGGAATTCTCAGGCTCCAGGTCTCCCTTCTGATTCACAAGAGTTGCGAGTTGCGGTTGGATTCCAGGAATCAAGCAATTTTTTTCTACACCCCCTGGGGACCAGCCTTGGTTCTCTTTGCCTTTAGGTCTGGGAAGCACTGGGAGAGTCTAGGCAGAATGAAATAGTCTCATTGATTCTGTCTACCCCTTTCCATGATCCTGGAAGGATGGTCCCTGGATTTAGGGTCTGAGTTTCTCTACCAGAACACATAAATATGTTCTGACTGGAGTCAGTGCCTTTGTCAAGCTATGGGGGTTATTAACCAAGCCAGTGGCTTCCCGTGGCAAAGTTCTGGATATGCGGTGAACATTTGATCTGATCGCACAAACGGCAGTCCTTCCTTATTTAATTTACATGCTTAACTAGCTTATTATTGGCTTTCGCAAACTTAACTCATGGGAGCAATGGGGAGCCAAACCCCAGCAGGCCTCGTCTTGCCGAACTCTAACTCCCCTGGACCTAGAACATTCCCTGAAACACAGGATGTGTTGGGCAGATATTTGCTGAGTGGACGAATAAGCGAAGGGCACGGGGAGGGAGCAGCGGGGCTCCCTGGATGGAAGGGGAGGGCAAGCTTTGCTCTATTAGCCTGGAAGGTGTTCTCGAATCCGGCAGGGCCAGAAATCATGAACCATCCTTGGCCGGGAAAGAAGTCAGAGCTTTCAGTCGCCTCCCGGGGGTCAGTGACCCTTGTGACCAATGACAAGCTCCCCCCACCACCCGACACACACCCAGGGAGGTGCGCCGGGCCGCCTCCCGGTCGAGTTTCCTGGCACCGGGCTGAGAATAAACAGCGCTCAGCGCCTGTAATCCTGTTGCCGTGGCGACGGCGCTGCGCGGGAGGGGGCGTGTCGGAGGCGTGACTTGTGGATTAGGAGTGGGCGTGTTGGAGGCGGGTCCCGAAGGGACCGCCCTCCCCGCGCTCAGCTCGGACATTCTTCGCATAGCTGCTCCTGGGCTCCCGCGGTGGCCGGGAAGTGACTCTTCCTGGCAGAGGGCGGCTCGAAGCGCAGAGCCTGAAACCAGAGGAGAACGGGCGGGGCGCATAAAGGGGCTCTGAGGGGGCTCTAACCACCCTGGGCCTCGAGGGCACACCTCAAGACCCCGTGCGTGTTGCTCACCTTCACCCAGTCAGGGTTCCTGGGGGCTGTGTCTCTGCCCGGGCTGCCTTGCTTCTCAGCACCCCTGCGGTACCCTCTTCCTGACTGACATCTTTACTTATTCCGTACATTCGTGAGGGCTTATTTTCCGTCGCCAGCTCCCTGTCTGTGGCCTCCCTCCTTCCCCACGAGCAGGCCTTGGATTTCCCATTCCTGGCTCAAGTCTTCAGGAGGCAAGCTCAAATCTACACCAGGAGGGAGAATGGGGCCTCTAGGGTGGATTCTTGTAGAGCTACAAGAGAGCTGCCTCCCCCCTTTCTGGGGCTCAAACCGCATGGAATTGCCCCACTGTCTACAAGTCCTTTATGGAGCATTTGGGAGCCAGGAGCACCCCTCTTCTGGCAACCAGGATCCAAGTCCCTCACTAGGTCTTTTGGAAAAGGAGAGTTTTCCCCCAAAGGGCCGAGCCACCGAAGGGCTATGTGACAGGGACTGGAGGAAGAGGGAGGAAAGAGGCACTGGCCAGGGACCCTCTATTTTGTCATTCTGCTGCTCTGAACCACATTTCCCAGGCTGAGATCTGAGCTGGAGATCCAGAAGTCTAGGGGGTCAATGAGTTGCAGGCAGGGAAAACAAAGCCCTTCTTTGTTTTGAGTCTCCCCAAACCAAACTGAGCCTCCAGGAGGAAGGCAAGAGATAGGACCCGTGTCCTACGAACACCGACATGTGGCTAAACAGCCGGCTACCTTCAGGGTCAAGGACTGAGGCCAACTGCACGGCCAGGTTCCCTGGTTCCATGGAGGCTGTAATATCCACAAAAGTGGCCCTTGGCAGCAAGTGGCAGGTGGATGCCATTGGGCAGGCTTCAGGACCCTTGTCCTGAGACACTGGGGACTCTGGGAGAGATGTGGTTCTGCCTTAGTGTGCAGTCCTGGTTCCAAAGTTGACAGTCCATCTAGTGTGGATCTGGCATGCTGTCCGCACTGGTCTCAAGCCTGGTCCGCTCTGTATCTCTTTAGATCATTCCCCCCCCAAGGCCCAGAAAACGGACAGAAAGGGCCTTGTTTATTCTTCCAGTGGCCTTTTAAACACTTGACTCTTGGAGCAGCTGTTTATCAGGTGCTGTGGGACCAAAGGAAGCTCTGGCAGCTCGACTTCAGGGCGCTTATCTGACAGGGAGACCGAGGAGCCCTCAAGCCGGGATCACACTCCTCTCAGAGCTCCTTGGGTCTGGGTAGCAGAAGGAAAACTATCACACAAGTGGTGGTTTTTTTCCTAGCAGAAACTTATGCTAACCGTGTGTGTGTGTGTGTGTGTGTGTATTAGAGAGAGAGAGAGAGAGAGAGAGAGAGAGAGAGAGAGAGAGATACCAAACACTCGGCTTTTTAGGAGACAATGTGGGAGACCAGACGCCCCTCAGCCCCAATACTTTGTTGTTTCTACATTCCTGGGTGCTGTGTCCTCGGCAGGTTGCTTAACTTCTCTGAACCCGCGTCTGCCCCAAGACCAATGGATAAATATTTACGCTCCACCTCTCTAGGCACCAGAAATGACGAATTCAAGTTGTGCCGAGTCCTGCTCATGTCGAAGCACAGCTGTGTCTCATGGGGGTGCGGACAGGCAGCCTCTTTAGTGCCCAGAGGTAGACTAATGGTGAATGAAAGGGTATTTTCCAGGAGCCTGGCTGGTGGTCCATGGCCCAGGGAGGACCTTTAAGAATAAAAAGATGTGTGTGTCTGGAGGAGCATGGCCAGAAAGGAGCCATTAACACCTACCCCAGGGCTCCACCTGCCTTCCAGCCTTGTGTGGGGATCACCCTTCCCCCCACATGCTGTGACATCATCTGTGACGCTGTGCTGAGGTCACGAGTCACCATCAGGACCCCACATCTAGGCTTTCTCGGAACACCTCCCTGCCAAGCAGCCCAGCCAGCGAGTGCTAATAGCTTGGAGCCTCTAACAGCTTCTGACCACAGTACAGCCTGCTCCCTGCAAGCCCTTTGAAGCCCGCACTTCCTTCGCAAACTTGCTTTGCATATTCTGGTCAGAGCTGAATCAGACTGGCAGGAATTAACCATCGGTAGCAGACTAGGTGGCTGCCAAGGCTTTGCCGGTGACAGAGGAGGGCTGCTGGGGATGTGACTCTACCTCAGAGCTGTGGGTAGGGACCCAAGAGGCACAGCCAGTCCCCTCATCCCATTGTGAGCGCAAGAGGAAATGAGGGAAAGAAGGCTGGAGTCGTTTTTTTTTTTTCATTAAAAAATAGTGCTCTTTATTATAAATTACTGAAATGTTTCTTTTCTGAGTATAAATATAAATATATGTGCAAAGTCTGAGTTGAACTGGGATTTGGTTGAGTTTTTCAAGCATCTTCAAACAGCCTCAAAGGCCTGAATGGGGAGAGGGGCGGGCTGGAGGTGGATCTTTATAAAAGTGATTGAGGCAAATTGTAAACATTATTCAAAACAACACAGAGAGCAAAAAGCCACCCCAACACACAGCTGCCCCACCCAGCCCCATACCTGACTCAGAAAACTTGGTTGTTTCTCCCCAAAACAAGACCAGTTCCAGGTAATTCCATGGCTGCTGCATTCCTGTGAGTGGCCACTGCTGGGTGGCAGGTGAAGGTTTCTCCACCACCTCCTGCCTCCCCCTTACCCCAGGTGAGGGAGGCCCTGGGACCTGCTGATCCCCCTGACCAAGAGGTGCCTAGGACTGGCCAATTTCTTCCCAGCGATCACCCAGGAGTCTCCTGCGTGCCAGGGTCTCCTCCCTGCACCCACTCCCCCTGGCCTGCAGCCATGGGGGTGAATCTCTCAGCTCCTCTGCCTGTTGGCTGTGGTTGGCTGTGTTTGGCTCCTCACGTGCCAATCCCTATCCATGGGACAGAGGGCATTTAAGGCAAGTCTCCTAGCAGGACATAGGAGAAGCAAAGAGTCCCCCATCTTGTCTAAGGAAACCTGGGCCCCAAGGTGGCTCATCTGTTCACCTGCCCCCCCCCCTGGTGTGGGGAAAAGGTGGCCAACTGACCCATCCTTCACGTGCCATTGACTCTTACAACGGGGAGGGCTCTGGGAGGTTTCATTAGCTGCCCCAAGGGAGAGAAGCCTGGCACCAGAATGGCTCTCAGCAGGTCACCCCTTGCCTCTCTCCCCTCACCTAGGCTGGGCAGTGCGCGTGGTCATTTCTTTGGCCAGCCCGCCGCCCTTTCACACCCCCTTTCTTCTCTTCCGTCTTTCCCCCAGGCCTGGCGCCCACTCAGGATTAAACCAAATCAAAGCACAAACAAGTTCCGTGGGAAAGTTTGAAGATTCCCCTGCAGTTCTCATTAGTCCAACACTCGAGGTGTCCTCCCACCCTCCCTCGGCTCCCTTGGGAAGCAGAGGGGATGTGGAGGAAGGGAAGAAGAGGAGAGTCCACTTGTCAATGCTACTGTCCCACCAGGCCAGCTGGCTCCTCTTGAGAGAGAAGCTGGAGCCAGGGAAGGAAAGCAGGTGGCAACTCCCCCTCCCCTCAGACACATTCCGGGTCCTGCCTGCCCCACTCTGCAGAGCGGAGGGCCGGAGGAGGAAGCCTACCTGCCCCTGGCTCACTGAGAGCTACCGACCATTGGGGCTGGATTTTTGTGCTTGTGCCATGTGCGGCGGAGGAGAGGTGGCCGACTCAGGCCCCCCTCTAACCCCCTTTGCTCTTTAAAGCGGAGCATCATACTGGTCCAGGAACTCCCGAATGGGTCCAGGCAGCTGGGTCACTTTCTCATAGGAGTCCAGATGGCCATTGACGGTCTTCCTGCAGAGGTGCTGGAGGGTGGCCACGTTGGAGGAGAGAGGTCGGCTCAGTACCAGCGGAATCTTCTCGCCCCCAGAATAGATGTAGTAAGCTCTCTTGGGGGTACTCCCGGGGAGCGCCTGGGCAGGTGGTTGCTCCGGCACCTCGGAGGAAGGTTCCGTGGGTGGCAAAGAGAAGGAGGAGGTGGCCGGGGGCGGCATGTAGTGGTGCACCAGCTTGAGTACACAGTCGAAACGGGGCACTGGCTGCGTGCTCCGAGGGTCACTCTGCAGCGAAAAGCTGCCCCCCTCACACTGGATGCGTAGGTTCTTGGTCCCTGACTGGGTCTTGACGCTCAGCGTGAAGAAGTGGCGCTGGTCCGAGCTGTCACGGATAAGAAAGGTGCCCGCGGGCTCGGCGCTGAGCAGCAGGTTCGCCTCGCCGCCGGTCACGGCGCTCCAGTAGAATCCGCTCTCCTGCAGCTTGCGCACAGCATTCACCACCAGCTGGTACTCGCTCTTGGAGCTGAAGGTCTTGAGGCGCAGGCTGGTGTCCAGGGGGCGGCTCATCCCGGCGGCGGGAAACTTGCTGTGGGTGACCATGGCGCACGGAGCCAGCGTGGATCTGCGCGGCGGTGGCTGCAGCTGCTTCGCGGCCTCCGCACAGCGGCCGCTACCGCATCCCGGGGGGCTGCGGAGAGAAAAGCGCCCAGAGCGTGAGTGCCCGGAACCCTCCAGTGCGCCCGGGGCACCTGGTTGCCCCGCAGAAGGCCGTGTCTGGGACCCAGCCACCTCGCGGGGCTCTCCGGGCCTCAGTCCCTGTCGGCCAACCCCAGACAGTCCCTTCCCCAGACGCCCTGGGAGAACACCCGAGAGAAACTCGCTAGTGGAAGTTGGGTCTCCAGGAGCACCGCCAGGTTGGGGAGAGAGACAAGAGCCCCAGGGACGCACAGGGCGTCGCTCAGTCCGGTGTCCTCAGTGGCGAGGACGAAAAGGGGGGTGACAAACCCGAGATATGTGGGAGAGGGAACTGGAGAAGCCCATGGGCCCCAGTCCGAGTATTACGGGAACCCGGGATCTTCGGCTCCCATCCGCTCTGCCCCCTACCTCGTCCCCTCCCTACCGGGAATGACCCGGGAAGGGGAGGAGAAACCGGGAAAAGCTCCCGAGCTGGATCGAGGCCCCCACCCTTTGCCACACCGCGCCCCTCCTTCCTACCTAGTCCCGTAGCGAAGTCTCTGGCCTTGGGGCTGAGCCTCCTACGGTCCCCAAGGCGAGGCGGCCGCCAGCAGTGGCCCGCGCTGCGCCCAGATGTTGGCGGTCTTGAAGTCCACAAAGGGGCTCCCAGTGCGTGCGTCCCCTCTGGTTTCGCTGCACCCGGGGCCGATCAGACGCGCCCAGGGATGGATCAGGCAAAGGACCCGGACGAGGGGCCAGGACAGAGAGCTGGGCCGGGCAGGGGGCGTCCGGGAGAGGCAGCGGTGTTGAGAGCGAGAGAGCCGGAGAGCCGAAGAGTCTGAGTTAGAGCCGCCGGCGAGGCCGCGCGCGCGGGTATTTACGCGGCCAGCATGCCCCGCCCCCCGATTCCTGGAACTGCGCGGCCGGTCTTCTTGTAATGTTTAGTCACTACTCTGCACTGAAAGGCTGTGCGCGGAGGGCGAGGGAGGGGCCGCGGGCGGCCGAGGGCGGGCCTGGAGCTGGGGCCTCCAGGACCCGCCGAGACTCACGGAGAGGGAGACAAAGCGCGGCGCGAGGCTGCCCGACCGGCGGGCGCGGCGCCAGCTTGGCCGAGCGTTCCTGGCAGCGGCCCCTCCCCCGCGCGCTCCGCCCCCAACTTCTCATTCACACTTTCCCCCCCACCCCCTCCCTTCTAAGAAGGTTGGTTTCTGGCAGAGGCGGGGGCTCCGCGATGGGAGCGCGCGGGCAATTCTAGGAGGTCGGCCCGGAGAGGCTCCCCGGCACCCCTTCCCTTTTTCTTGGACCCTGGGTGGGGACGCTCCCCTCGCTCCCACCCAGGCTACCCCTAGGTCCTCATTTGCAGTTCCAAGCAGCCCGTGTCAGCCAAAAGGGATATTGGGCCATTCCTCAGCCAACTCACTGGAGACCTAGGAAGTGGGGGGGGGGGGGATGCGCGACAGTGACCTGTGGACAGGTCCAAAAGATGAAGCTGGGAGATCCAGCAGTGGAGGAGGTACCGGCTTCGAGGCAGCTACGGGGCCTCGGCTCACCGGCCCACTGCCTGATTCTTCGGTGACAGACATGGGTGCTGATACCCAGTAGGTGGAGGAAGCCGTTAACTACCTACCACCCTATCAATCATCTGGGTCTCCCAACCTGCCTGGTGATCTGGATCGGCCCAGGTGCTCCCGGCGCCGCGAGGGAGGAAACCATGACCCCCCAGGTCGCGCCCGAGTCCGCTAGAGGGCGCACTGGAGTCTTGTAGGCGAGCAGAGTTTTGCGGTTTCCCAGGCCCTAGAGAAAGGAGAGTTTGTGGGACTCCTCATTCAAGAAGAGAAGTGGGCAACCTGAGAGAGAGGCAGGTCACCTTCCAGGCCAGGTTCAAACCTGAAATAAATGTCGAATAGGCAGAAAGTCCACAGACCAGTTGTTACGGATTCAGCCCACTGCCAAGTGGCCACTAAGGTGTTAGGATGGACCTTCCCGTGCTCCTAAGAGTTAGGGTATCTGAACTTTTCAGGGGTTGGGGGAAGAGGAGTATTAATAAGAGCAGGTGATTGAGGTGAAAGGTTGACTTGCTCCCGGTCACGTGAATACCTATAAAGGCCTCGCGGCAAGTTTTGCAACAGGCAGCAGGGTGCTGGAGCCGCCTGAGAACCAGCTAAATGAGCCCAGAGAGGCTGCTCTCGGTGGTTCTGCCCCGCCCTCTTAGATGCCACAGACTTCGTGTAAGACTTACACTAAGCGGGGAGCATGCTAGCTACATGCTACACACACAGGATCTTGGGCTTGAGGAGAGGACTGCCAGCTTCCCTTCTTGCGGAACTGGTAGGCGCCTGGTTATCTTGGCCTGCTGTGTCCGGTATGCTTCCTGATGATTGTGGACTGATATATACTCAGGCAGAAGCACAACCTCTCCGGGCTCAGACTCGTCTTCTGTTAAATAGGAATGGGTAGAGCGATGCACCCACCCCAGAAATCCTGGTCCTCAAGAGGCTTTAGGGGGCCTCATTTAAAATATCTCACAGACCTGTGGTGACAGACCAGACCTTGTTCACACATGGAGATATCTTGTGAGAGCCGGTCCTTGTCTTCAAGACACTTGCCGCTCCTGAAATGGATTCTCCCTTTCTCCGTGAACAAACCCTGCTTCACCTCGTCCAGGGAGTGTTTGTTATCCAGCAGCCTCCTTCTATGTTGAGGGCAGTAGAGGACAGGGAGAACTCTCAGGAAATAGCCGTGGAGTTAATGGATGGGAAAATGCTTTGTAAATGACAACGCCCAACACAAGCCAGGTTCATTCAGCCGTTCCACAAACCCTCATTTTGTGCCTGACCCAATGAGACACTGTGGTGGTTCCTGGGGTGGGGTAAGAAGGAAATAAAGAGACCGGAGAAATGGCCTAAGAGCACATGCTACACTTCCAGAAAACCGGACTAGTTTCCAGCACCCATGCAGGATGGATCATCGCGGCTTGACCTTCACAGGAACCAGCTGCACTGATGCACACATGCCACCTCCCCCACACATACATAACTAAAATCAAACAAATCTTGGGCCTTGCTTGGTCGTGAGAGTGCATGCCTTTAATCCCAGACTCTGGAAGCAGAAGCAGGCAGATCTCTATGAGTTCAAGGGCAGCCTGCCAGACATAGAGTTTTAGGCCAGCTAGAGCAACATAGACCCTGACTAAATCAAATAGATAAATGAATCCGAGAGAGGGGAAGGGTGGGAGATGGTGCTGGAGCTTTGGAGTCCTGTCCTGTTTGTAGGGACTCATTCTTCTGAACGAATCCTGATGGGAGATGCTGCCCAAGAGACCAGCAGGGAACTGTACCCGGAGTAGAACGCAAGAGTGCGGGCCTTTTGAAGAGGGGAGGTGGGAAGATGGGACCAGCAGGCATGTCTCTGCTCTCCCAGCATGGATCCTGTGGCTAGAGAAGGCCAGCGCAGCAGACGGGTGGGTGAGCTGAGCACCATGTATGGGCTTAGAAACCTAAGCTGTTCCTTGGCTCCTTTGCACGGTAGCTGTGTGACACAGTAGCCGTGTGTCATCGCTGGCTCTGCATCCCTTTCCTTTTCCCCCTATGAGTTCCTGTGAGGTCTAAGGTGCTTAGGACACAACCTTTGAGGCTTCAGATGTGGCTCAGCTGATAAAATGCTCACTGTTAAGTCTCAGTCCCTGGGACGAATGGTTGAGGCCACTATTTAAGGCTTACCCAGCATGCAGGAAGCCCTTGGTTCCATCCCCCAACTCCCGCCTCCCACTCCCCAAGCAAGATGTCTTTGTGTGGTCCTAGCTGTCCTGGGACTCTCTGTAGACAAGACTAGCTTGGAACTCAGAAGCTCCTGCCCTTGCCTCTCGGAGTGCTGGGATAAATGGTGTGCGCTACCACGGCCTGGTTCAATTGTTTTAAATATTGAGGGCTCTTTCCAGATGCAGTAGAGATGTCTTGAGATGCATTTTAGGCAGCCAGGCCTTTTAATAACATTGGCCGCTTGCACTGAGAGAAGCTGAAATAAGATCCAGCAGCAAGAACCCCGAACAAAGGAAATGCCTTACATTTATAGGCTCTGAGGATAATCGGCTCTGAGCTTAGACGGGAAGGGGCTCCGAGTTTAGCAGCCTAGTGAAAATCCTAGACAGGGCCTCAGATCATAATTTAGGAGCTAATCTTATCACCTACCCTACCTTCGGAATGCTACCTGCTCGGGCTTTAGAAGCTTAGGGTACTGATTAAATAGGGTCTCAGGCCTGGATGATCTCTACAAGGGCAGCCTGCAGGGTCTAACGAGCAGTGGATGGAACTCTGACTGGTGGCTCTGTAATCCCTGCAACCAAAAGACAGAGGCAGGAGGACCAGAAATTCAAGGTCATCCTAAGCTACACGCGGAGTTTGAGGCCAGCCTAAGCTGTGTGAGACCACGTCTCAAACAAAACAGCAACAACAAACACATCCCAAGGGGCTGGAAAGATAGCTCAGTGGTTAAGAACACTGATTATTCTTGTGGAGGATCCAGGTTCAATTCCCAGCAATCTCATCACAACCAGCTAACTCAAACTCCAATGGAGAGGTGATATCCGATAGACTCTTTTGGCCTGTATGACTACCAGGTATGCATGAGATACTTATAAATGCACTCAGGCAAAATACTCGCACACATAAAATAAAGACATGCAAAATGAAAAACAGGAACAAATAAAAATTTACAACCCTGTGTCAAGATGAAGCTAAACATATCCTTCCCGGCCACCAACTGTCAGAACATGGTATCACTGGGGTGGATGAGGAACGAAAGCTCTGTACCTCCCATGAGAAGGGCATGGCCACAGATGTGGTAGCTGCTGATGCGGTAGGAAAAGAGGGGAAGAGTTGTGTGGTTTGAATCAGCGGTGGGAACAGCAAGCAAGGTTTTCCTCTGAAGTAGGTGTCTTGACCCAGGATAGAGGGGCCTGCTGTTGAGTCGGGGAGTTCTTGGTCTAGACCAAGGAGAACTAGAGAGAGGAAGGGTGGGTGCGGGTGCATTCAGGATGCATTGTGGACTCTATTCTCTCTTTAAAGAGGACGATGTCTGACAATATATTGCTAGAGAGTCCTTAAACAGGACCAAATCATCCAAGAGTCAGCGTCTTGTTACTCCACGTGTCCTGCTGCTAAAACACCATCATAACGCTCCGAAGAAACAATGCGCCAACGAGAACGAGCAGGAGGCTGCTGGACATGCAAAACGTTTGGCCAGGAGAATGAAGGAAGCCGGAGAAAAACACAAGGAACAGGTTGCTAAGAGACAGACAGGCATAGGCTGTCCTCGCTGGGAGATTCTGCATCAAAGTCTGAGGCCAGTCAAAAGTAAGTCTTTAAGAGGAGCAAATCACCACTGGAAGTAAACAAACAAACAAAGAACCAAATAAGTACAAGAAACCTCCTCAGTGGAACGCCAGCCCTCATCAGCTCTGCCCAGTCACTGTAGTCCTTCAGAGGCCTCCACTGTGTGCTCTGTGGGGCCTCCTGCGGCCTGACAGCTGACTCAGGCTACCTGCTTCCCTGGGGTCGGAGCTACCTTTCCCAGATTGGCTGACTTGTACTTTCTCTTTACAATTAAGCATTGAAACTACTCCACTCATCGAACCGCTCCGACCGCTGGTTCAGAGAGACTCTGACGGGAAAATGGCGTTTATTTTCCTCTTTTGTGTGTATTTTGAATTTTGTTGTTGTTTTTTGTTTGTTTGTTTTTTGAGAGGGTTTCTCTGTGTAATCCTGGTTGTCCTGGAATTCACTCTGTGGAATAGGCTGGCCTTGAGCTCAGAGATTTTCCTGCTCTCCCTCCGGAGTGCTGTGATTAAAGGCCTGTGACACCAATATCCAGCATGAAATTTTTATTATTGTTCTAAATTATGCGTATATGTACTCGCTTCGGCAGGACATACACTAAAGAAAAATTAGAACGATACGGATAAGATTAGCACGGCTCCTGTGCAAGGGTTACACTCAAAAGGTTGTGAAGCCTTCCATATTTTTTAAGAAAGGAAAGACTTATGTATATATAAGTGTGCCTACCTGTGGGTCAGAGGCATCTGGCCCCTTGGATCTGGAGCTTAGAGGTCTTTGTGAGCAGCAATGACTCTTAACCACTGAGCCTGGCGCATGCAAAGTCCTCAATGAGTCTAAGGGCCGGCTTGTATGGATTTCTGTTTTCTATGAGCCTTAGATGCCACAACCAGCATTCTTTCGAATTGTTGGTTTCTGGGTTGGATGGTGTGGGTTCTGGGAAGCCCCATGGCTGATTTACTGGCGATTATTAGACTTCTAATCTGAAGATAAACAGCCTGGAAAAGTGGGAGGAGACACTTGGTTAACGCAGGGCACGTTTCCAGGGACCCACTCTGAGGTGAGGACTTGAACTGAGGAACGGCAGACCAAGGACAAAGCTTAAGCTCTGCCGGCATCCTCTCTTATCTTGCTGTGGAGCTGGAGGGGGAAAGGAACCAGTTATCTAGTCTGACCCCTCAGCTCCACCTAGCTCCCCGCACCCACCCGAGGGATCAGGAGGCTGCCACCTTCTTCTAATCTTTCCAGTTGCAGAACTGTTCAGAATCCCATTTCCAGGCAAAGGTGCAGGGTCATAAAGATAATAAAGATAAGCGTTTGTCCTGGAGAGGAAGAGCCCTGAGGTTTCAGCTGCCAGCCTGTGGCAACCGGCATCTGCTGAGATCATCCTCTGAGTCCAGATGGGGAGGCATGCTGGCGCCTAGGCAGGCAGGAAGCGCTGGTGTGCCTTGGTGGCCCCAGGAGCCATGCTTACCCTGGGCACAGATGCTAAGATAGCCATCCTTGGTGACCAGATAAGCAGCACAGGGTTGGGAAGCCTTGCTCATCCCTTGGACTTGGTTTGTTTACATCTGGAGGTTATTTACTTTATAACTTGTCCATTACTTTATAACGCTGTGCTAGCTTATGGCCTACACCTGGAATGACAAACCAGGAGCCAAGATGTCCTGCAACTTAGTCTAGTATGGGGCAGGAGCCTCCTCTTCTACTCCCCTTTCTCTGGGTCATCCTGGAAAGAGATGCAGGGAACCGGCTTCTCCTCTGCCCCCCCAAGAGAGAGTGAGGCTCCCAGAGCCCAGGCCTGCCATGGGCGCACCTCTCAGCGGCTGCCCAGGTTCACTCTCTGCCCTCCAGGACTGCTTGAGGAGCAGGGGGAAGCCTGTCACTGATAACCTCTCTCCAGCAAGGAGAAGGACTCCTCAGGGGTCGTGTATCAAGTTGACCCCGGTTTCTTCCTTTCCGGTTGCTAACAATCTGAAGGGGTGGAGGGAGTCTAGGACAATGGCCCGTGGCTGGGAAGCAGCATTCCAGTTGGCAGGCTTTTGTTGCAGGCAGGAGGGGCCTTAAGCTAAAGAAAAGGTTTGCGGGTCGGATGTCTGAGGGGCGGCAGCTAAAGAGTTCTTTCAAGCTTGCCATTCCAGGCCCAGCCTGCCTTTGGCGTTTCCCAGAAAACTCGGAGGAGGGGAAGAAAAAGAAAACACTTCACCCACCCACCACACACTCACTGGATCCTCACTTCTCAGATTCCTGGTGCCCTCCAGGGACTGAATTGGCCGGAGTGCCAGGACCCCTGCCCTGGCGGCCATTCCTCCGCCCACAGAGAGCTTGGGGGTGGGTAATGGATACGTGTGGGGTGGGTGCTGGAGGAGGGTGCAGACAGAAAGGAATGGGGTGCTGAGAAGGGGAGTGTCTTCCTGCCCATCACAAAGGAGTTCATAAGTTGTGAGTTGGGGCAGAGGTTGAGGGAAGTCAGCTTCCAGGCATTTACTCCACCATCCCACCCTCCAAACCAACACACCCTGCTCTGTCCAGGGATGGGGTGGAAAGTGCCATTTGCTCAGAAGCACCCACAAAGACCAGGCTGGCGCTGGGCTGGGGAACAGACAGCAGGGCAGCTGGGCAGTTCTGGGAAGCTGGGCTGCGGTGAGCCATCTGGGTTGCGATGCAAATGAGGCCTGGCCACATGCCGAGAGCAGAAGTGGCTGTATCCAGGGAGGAGAGCCCAGCCTGGGGCGGGGTGCGTGCGTGCGTGCGTGCGTGCGTGTGTGTGTGTGTGTGTGTGTGTGATGCAGAGGTAAAGCAGACTGGAAGCACCTCCAGAGAGGCCAGGTCTGGAGGGGGACCCTGTGCTCTAGGGACAGGCGCCCCTCACTGGGGCGAACCTGCAACATCTACCCCACCTTCTGTAGGTGACTCTCAGGTACCCTTCAGAGCCACCTGTCTTCTGAGAAGGCACTGGGGTGCACTTGGTGTGCACTGAACCCTAGGCAAGTTCAAAGTAAAAAGGTAGGCCTCCTAAGGTCTCAGGCACGGTAGTGGGCGGGGTGGGTCAGGTAAGAGGGTGGGGCTCTCCACCTAAGGAGTCTAAGAGTTGACCTTGAGGTAGCCTTCCCGCCCCCTCTCCTACGCGTCTTGTTTAGAGGGTTTTAAATATATTTTAATTATATTTATATCTATTTTAATATAAAATATAAATATATTTTTGCATAAGCGTCTGTGGGAATTTGCCTGAGAGAGGGCCAGTACCTCCAGGAAGTGAGCAGAGGACCTTGGATTCCCTGGAACTGAAGCTATAGGAGGTTGTGCTGAGAGGCAGCTGACGTGGATGCTGGGAAGTGAACTCACGTCCCCTGGAAGAGCAGTGTGAACTCTTAACCCCTGAGCCCTTTTTCTAGCCTTGGAGTATTTTTGCGTTTTTTTTAAATTTTTGCCAGGTTAGCCTGAAGCTCAGAGATCCGCGCGTCTCTGCCTCTTGAGTGCTGGAATTTAAGGTGTGTCACCACCGCAGGGCTAATTCATTAACGTATTATCTGTCTGAGTACGTGCAGGCGTACACGTGAACCACGGGGCACACGTGCGGATCAGAAGACTACCCATTAGGATCTGCTTTCTCCTAATAGTATGTGGGGCATGGGAACCAAACTTCAGGTTGTCAGGTTTGCAGCCGTTCTCACCACCACCACTACCATTATTTCAATCCCAAACTAACTCGACTGTAACCAAGGCTGACCTCAGACTTCTGGCCTTCCCTTCTCCCTCCCTAGTGCTGGAGTCACAGGCACCAGCATCTGGTCCACCTCAGTTTTGCAGTGCTGGGAACTGAACTCAGGATTTTGTGAATAGTAGGCAAGGACTCTACCCACTGAGCCACCTTCCTACCCACTGTAATATTATTTGGAGTTTCTTTTTTCTTTCTTTTCTTCCTTTCTTTTATTTTAATTAATTAAATAATTAATTATTTTCTAGTTTTTCGAGACAGGGTTTCTCTGTAGCTTTGGAGCCTGTCCTGGAACTCGCTCTATAGACCAGGCTGACCTCGAACTCACAGAGATCCTTCTACCTTTGCTCCCCTAGCACTGGGATTAAAGGCCTGCACTCCAATGCCTGGTCTGCAGTTACTTCTTGCTTCTCATTTCACACTTGTTTTACAAACTCACTCCTTTACTCCTTAAGTGGGTGGGTGGATCAGGGACTGAGCTGGCCCCTGAAATTTACCCATCTGAGTTTAGGTTCTTCCTGGCAAGACAAGATTCCCCCACAGTTGATATCTGAATTGATTAACTTTGCTAAGTGCCATGAAGACATCATAAGCCTGATCTGGTGACCTAGATCTGTCATCACCACTTCTGGGGAGGCTGAGGCAGGAGGATTGGAAGTTTAAGGCTTGCTTGGCCTACAGATTTCAAGACCAGTTTGAGACCTTGTCTTAAAATGAGAAGTAAAAAAGGCTCTGTGTGTGTGTGTGTGTGTGTGTGTTAGACTACTTGTCTAGCATGTGTGTTTGTGTGTGTGTTAGTGCATTTGCCTACTGTATGTGTGTGTGTGTATGAGCTTGCTTAGCATGCAGAAGGCTCTAGATGCAATACATTGTGACCATGATGGGAAACCATCCAAAGGGGCTTCCCTGAGGAAGTGACAGACAGACTGATGGGAAGCTGAATAGAGAGAAGTGTCCCCACTTGGGCCACACTGGGGCCCAGACTGTTGACCAAACTCCTGGGCTTTCTCTGGAGTCTGGCTTCCTCTGTTCTGCCTGACTTTCTGTACAAGTAGGTAAAGGGAAGACGCTAGGGCATATAGGATTGGCTCCTCACCATCTCAGGGTACCCAGAGCTCTGTTGTCCAGTGTCCCCGGGGCTCACATCTGCTTACACACCCTCCCACTCACTAAGCAGCTGCCCAACACCATGAGAATAAAGTTTCAACTTCATTCTACCCATGGGAGGGCCCCCTGGAACTAGTTAATTGGGAATGCGGAGAGAAAGCAGCCATTTGGGACCACTTTTGAAAGGCACAAACCAGTGGCTGTTTCCGTCCTGTGTTTTCTGTCCTCTAGCAATACCTGGGATTTTGTTGACAGAAACATAGGAGGGGATAGCCAGGCTGGACCACAGTGGGTGTGGGTCGGTTCGCTCACACAGGATTAAAAAAACAGCTTTTGAGACAGCCTGGAGGTGAGGCAGTGAAAAGGTGCAGAAGGCCAAGGAGCCTGCAGCCTGATGATCTGAACCCGTGAAAGGAGAGAAGCAGTTCCACAAAACTATCTTCTGACCTCCCTGTGTGTGCTGTGGAGTGTGTGTGCATGTACACACACACACACACACACACAGAGAGAGAGAGAGAGAGAGAGAGAGAGAGACAGAGAGAGCAAGCTAGGCAGGGTGCCACACGTCTGTAGAACCAGGAGTTCAAAATCA
Source organism: Microtus ochrogaster (assembly GCF_000317375.1). Classification (NCBI taxonomy): domain Eukaryota; kingdom Metazoa; phylum Chordata; class Mammalia; order Rodentia; family Cricetidae; genus Microtus; species Microtus ochrogaster. Next base: position 81,070,672 of record NC_022014.1, read on the forward strand.
CCCTTGACTACACAGTGAGTGTGAGTCAGCCTGGACTACATATATACATATATACATAAAATAAAAATAGGTAAATCTTTAGGAAATGAAGCAATGACAAAATCTGGAAACCTTACACCTATGTTCTGTATTCTGGGGCTTTATTTGGCATTTGGTGGTGGGCCTGCATCCAGCCTGATCCATTGTTGGGCCTGCATCCAGCCTGACCCATTGTTGGGCCTGCATCCAGCATGGCCTGTCGGCCCTTTATTGGGACACTGGGCTCTCCAACTTCCCTCAGGAGTGTCAGGGAGCCAGACAACCACTCAGCCTGGCCCCTTGTTCCAGGCTAAAAGGATCTTACTCCCGCTGCCTGGCCTGCTCTGCCTCTCTCTCAAGCCAGGCTAGTGCTGAGAGGGGGACCCTCCTGCAGGTCTCTCTCTTCTCTTCTCTTGGGCCAGGTAGGCAAAGCTGGGGAAGGAGGTGGCGGGGCGTGATTCTGAGGGGACCCCCTCAGATACCTCTGTGGCTACTGAGTGGGCTGCCCTGGGACAACTGGCCACAGATGGCTGTGTTTCCCCACGCGCTGGGCTGCTGGGTCACAAGGCTGTGGTGCTGGCTGCATGCCACACCACAAGAGGCCAAGATTCCCCTGAAACCAAGAGCTGCATTTATCCTCACGCTGACAGAGAAGCAACCAGGATGCTCTGCCCTGGAGGTATTTCCAGAAATTTGGGTTCTGACTTCTTGTTGATTAGATGCCAGAAAGCCCAGAGTTGCTCTGTGGTGAGGCGGCCGTTGAGCAATAGATGTTTTCTTTTGCTGATGACAAGAGTTTTTGACGTTGAAAAACTGAAATGATAAGTGGCCAGCCCTGACCAGCGGCCCCCTTCTCGGGCCGGGGTGTGTGTGTGTGTGTGTGGCTGGCTTCAACTTCCATGCTGGGAAGGAATTTTTTATGGCCTTGGGCTCCTCCAGGTATCTCCTCAGCTCCAGAGGACGTAGGTCCTGGTCCCAGAATTCTACAAGGCCTCTGTAATTTCTCCATTCTGTAGTTGTAGGTTAGAAGGGCCCTTGAGAGGGATATGGCTGTAGATTGTAGATGTGGGAGAGTGGGAGAGTACCCCGTCCCTGCCGTGTGTGTGTGTGTGTGTGTGTGTGTGTGTGTGTGTGTGTG
>NC_022014.1:81071934-81082535 GCF_000317375.1 Microtus ochrogaster
TTTTTTGAGACAGGGTTTCTCTGTAGCTTTGGAGTCTCTCCTGGAACTAGCTCTTGTGGACCAGGCTGGCCTCAAACTCACAGAGATCTGCTTGCTTGCCTCTGCCTCCTGAGTGCTGGGATTAAAGGCCTGGCTTTTAATTACCACCAGCCTGGCTAAGTTTGTACTCTTCTTTGACCCTGTGGATCCTAGGCACCAAACCAAGGTTGCCTGACTTGGTAATTGGACGGGCAAGTTTTACCTGATGAGCTATCTCAATAGCCCTAGGAGACAGCTTATTCTGGAGCCAGATATGAATGACTGTGGTCACGGAGTAGGATTCAGCCTACATTATCATGTTCCAATAAAAAGTTTTGCTTTAGGTGGCTGGTGAAAAATGGTCAGGCGCTTGCTGCTCAAGCATGGTGTCCTGAGTTCAAGTCCCAGAACGGACATACAGGCGGAGGGAGAGAACTAACCCTATAAAGTTGTCTGCTGAGCTCCACACACAAGCTGTGACATCTGTGTCATCCCCGCATGCAAACACACAGCAATGATAATTAAAATAAAAGAAGAAAACAACTGAGTTTTCAGACAGGTTCTCATAGAAGCCAGGATGCCCTTAAACTCCCTGTGCCGCCAAGGATACGTTGAGATTTCTGGTCCTTCTCTTCTCCCAGTGCTGGGACCTCATGCTGAAGCATGATTGACAAGCTCTCTGTTAGGACCTCATTTCCCTTTTCAATTTCATCTTCTTTGTGTGTACAAGTGTTTTGCCTGCACTATGTTATGTCTGGTGCCAGTGGAGGCCAGAAAGAGGTGTCAGATCCCCTGGAATGGACTTTATAGACGGTCTTGAGTGCTGGGGATTGAACTCAGGTCCTCTGGAAGAGCAGCCAGGGCTCTTAACTGTTGAGCCATCTCTCCAGCCCTGCAGCCCATTCCTGAAGGTTTTTACAGCTACAGAGCAAAGAAAACCATAAACCAAAGCGCTTTCCAAGCCCCTTGGTGGAAACCTCAGGAAGGAGGGGAATCTCTGTTGTAGGTGTCAGATGCCCTCGGATGAGATTTGGGGTTTGGATTGGTGGAAAGCAGGGTTCTGTCAAAAATTTGTCCCCAAAGGTTTCATGTTATAGCCACAAGGATGTTAGGTCAAACACAGAGATGGGTGATGGGTAGTTATTAACAGGGCTAGAGATAGCCCGAGATGATGTTACTGGATATGCAGCCTTCCAATTTCCCATAGTCACTTAGCTCTAATCAGTCAATAAGCCTGGTAGAAGCCTTCACAGAAGTACCAGCTTCTTTTCTGGCAATTAACCAGCCTTCCTCCCCCTCCTTCTTCCTGAAGGCTTATTCTGTAGCTCAAGCTGATCTCAAACTGTGGCAATCTTCCTGCCAGGTAAAGTCTGCATGCATTGGGTTGATAGGTGTGGGTAGCCATCCCTGGCTATGACAAGCTATATTTTGTATTTGTTTTTCAAAGCAGAGTTTCTCTGTTTAGCCTTGGCTGTCTTGGAACTCACTCTGTAGACTAGGGTAGCCTTGAACTCAGGGATCTGTCTGCTTCTGCCTACCAAGTTCTGGGATTAAAGGCAAGTGTCACCATGCCCAGCTTGGCAAGCTATTTTCTTTCTTTCTTTTCTTTTTCTTTTTTCTTTTATTTTTTCCCCCGAGATAGGGTTTCTCTGTGTAACAGCCCTAGCTGTCTCGAGAACTCCCTCTGTAGACCAAGCTTTAGATCAGACTTACAGAGATTCATCCACCTGCCTCTGCCTCCTGAGTTCTGGGATTAAAGGCATGTGCCACCACCACCCAGCAAGCAATCTATTTTCTAATGGGAAAATTAGAATATTTTTAATAATTTTATTTATCTATTTATTTACTTATTCATTCATCCATTTATTTGTAGACAGAGTCTCACTGAGTCTCCAGGCTGGCCTGGAACTTGATATGTAGACCAGGGTGGCCCTAAACTTACAGAGATCCACTTGCCTTAGCCTCTCAGGTGTTGCTATTTCAGGTGTGCTCCTGGTTTATGTGGTGCCGGGTGTCGACCCCAAGGCCTTGGGCCTGCTAGGCAAGCACCAAGCGACCACCCCAGTCCCCCTCTCCTCGACTTTGCTTGCAGTTCTTGTCAGAGATGATCTCTCTCAGGCTGGCGAGCCATGGCCTTCCTCTGGCATGGCTGTGGATGTTGGTGCAGGGAGTGAATCAGAGGCGGCATGGGCCCTTGGCTCAGGATTTCCTGACGCTTCCTGCCTGGGGAGCAGCCTGCTCTGGGGCATCAGCCGCTGCTCCCTGACGTCAACCCTGCTTCCAATGAATGGCTTTCCTCTTCCGTTTGGGAAGACTTGCTATCTGTCATCAAGCCCATTGACCGTCTTTCTCATCCTGGCACCTCCTGTTTGGGAAAGAGCGAGGGGAGCTAACGAGAAGACAGTGGGTGGAGACAGGAGGCAGGGCGGGACTCAGTGGATGGGTCTCTATGGAGTGAGGGGCCCTATGAGGACAGATACCATCTTGTCTGGGACCCTCAAGGTGTGTATCAATAACTCCACGGATGGTAGCAGGCTCTGCCCCAGATCCAGAGTCCTCTGAGCAACGTTGGGATTCAGAGACCCTGCTAGGTGCTCATCTTGGCCTGGGAGTCCTCTGAAAGTGCCTCATCTCCCCAGGGTGTTCTCACTAACCAGCTCAAACAAGGTCTCTGGGCAGGAAGTATGTACCTGCTGTCATCATGCACACGTAAATGTGCTCCAGGAGCTGGAGAGAAGGCTCAGAGTTAGGGACACTTGCTGATCTTGCAAAGGACCCTATTCTGATTCCCAGCACTCACAGGGTGGCACACGGCATCCTTAACTCCAGTTCTAGGGGATCTGACACTCTTTTCTGACATCTGTGAACACCAGACTTGCAAGTAGTACTCATACCTATATATATATGCAAGCAAAACACTCACACATATAAAAGGAAATAAATAAAAAATAATTTTTGGGAGGAGGGTTTTCAAGACTGGGTTTCTCTCTGTAGCCCTGGCTGTCCTGGAACTCACTCCATAGACCAGGCTGACCTTGAACTCAGAGATCCGGCTGCCTCTGCCTCCTGAGTGCTGGGATTAAGGGTATGTGCCATCAGCCCTGGGCTTCAGGAATAAAACTGATAGGTTACTGCAGGAGTACTGAGGTGTGAGGTGTCACTATCTTCAGTGGTGTAGCCACTGACAAGTTGCTGACCCATGCTCATGCAGGCAACGGTTTTTAAACTCAGTGGGTCGCAGACCAAAAAGATGCGAAGCTGGGGAGCATGGTTTCAGTGGGGGGAAGATGGGATGATACAGGGCGGCCGTGGGAAAAGAGGGACCAATATTCACTATTTTTTAAACATTCACTATTTATGTGCATGGAACTGTCGAAGAATAAAAATGAATTTACTATTAACAATATAAATATAAATACTAGAAGATTAATTTTAAAAATAAAGGGGATGCTGGGTGTGGAGGTGCACGCCTTCAATCCCAGCATAGACGAGGCCAGCCTAGTCTATAGAGCGAGTTCCAGGACAGCCAGGGCTACACAGAGAAACCCTATCTGGAAAAACCAAAAGTAAATGAAGAATGAATGAATGACTGAATGGGTTGGAGGGATGGCTTAGCAGTTAAAAGCACTGGCTGCTCTTGCAAACAACCAGGGTTTAGTTCTTAGTACCATCCCAAGCTCATAACCATCTGTCTTTCCAGCTCCAGGGGCACTGGCACCCTTCTCTGACCTACACAGACACAAGGCATGAGTATGCCACAATACAGATGTGCAGACAAAGCACTCCACACATAAAATACATAAACCTAAAACAATAAAAAAAATGAATAAAAAAAACCCTGCCCCATCTCTGAAAGCCAGTCTACAAAATTTTGGAATCTCTAAGATATACACGTCCCGGAAGAGTCATGGCTGCCTCACTCTGCTTATGACTTTGTTTTAGACTAGCCATGAAGCTCAAGGCTCTCTGTGTGTGGTTTTGGAAGGGGCTGGGCCATCTGTGTTTACTAGAAATGGAAATACTTATTAGTTTCTTTGCCCATAGAGTCCATACCACTGCATGTAACTGCGACTCATTTTAGAGGAGACATTCCCACACATTCCCAGGGAGCCAACCCCACATCTCAGGTACCGCCTCATGCAGCAATGAACCCATGGGCAAGGCAGCTTGTTTTCTTTCTGTGATGGTCAGGATGTTTTGCCATCCCTGTGGTGATCACCGGTGAGGGTGAAGGGGCAGCTGATCAATGCTGTTTACTCTGCACCTCCCGGAACAGGCTTAAGGCACCACAATCTCCTGCTGGTTACTGGAAGTTATGAAATCTGATGATTCACTGTTTTTAACTCGGAAGAACTAAATCAAATTTTACCTAGCAGTTGTAAAACTATATGTACTTTAAAAAAATTAAAGCCAGTCTGAAATACTCATTGCCTGTAAGTGACTTGGAAGTTCCTAAACATCACCAGATGGTCTGTGAGAACACCCCAGCGGGTAGTGTTGTGTTCTTCATGCCTCTCACAAGATGAGCTACTTTTGGGTTCTTTTTTGTTTTTGTTTTTGCATTTATTTATTTATTGAGATGGTCTTATTATATAGCTCTGACTGTCCTGGAACTCATTCTACAGACCAGGCTGGCCTTGAACTCACAGAGATCCTCCTGCCTCTGCCCTGAGTACTGGGATTAAAGAACTCTCCACCATGCCTGGCATGGTGTAAATATACTGTATACTTAACTTTTTTTTTTTTTTTTTTTTGAGATAGGGTTTCTCTGTGTAGCTTTGGAGCCTGTCCTGGAACTCGCTCTATAGATCAGGTTGTCCTCGAACTCACAGAGATCCGCCTGCCTTTGCCTCCCAAATGCTGATATTAAAGGCATGTGCCACCACCCGCTTGTACTTAAATTTTTAAAAAAAACTGTATATATTTAGGCAGAGGCTCATGCATTCCCAGCTGGTCTTGAACTTTCTATGTTGCAATGAATGACCTTTAACTCCTGATCCTCTTGTCTCTGTTTCCCAAGTTCTGGGACCTGCCCCATTTCCTTCTTTTTTGTTTTGTTTTCCGAGATGGGGTTTCTTTGTGTAACAGCCCTGTCTGTCCTGGAACTCACTCTGTAGACCAGGCTGGCCTCGAACTCACAGAGATCCGCCTGTCTCTGCCTCCCAAGAGCTGAGATTAAAGGTGTGCCCCACCACTGCTGGTCCCATTTCTTTCCTTTCCTTTCCTTTCCTTTCCTTTCCTTTCCTTTCCTTTCCTTTCCTTTCCTTTCTTTCTTTCTTTCCCTTAGATACTTCTGCTTTTGCTTTCTGAGGGCTCATGTGTGGCTGGGATTACAATGTGGGCTACCATGTCTGTATAAGATTGTCTTTGTACCACTCCTTGACAATATTTTTTACTGTTTTAAAAATCAGTACAAATTTTATTTATTTTTATTATTTATTGTATTCATATGTACGGTCTGGGGGGGGCACAAGTGAGAGCCATGGCGACCGTGTGCAGGTCAGAGGACAATTTCACATGGCAAGCACCTTTTCCCACTGAGCCGTTTTGCTGGCCTCTCCTTTCTAATTTTCTTTTTATTTAAATTTCTGCATGTTCATTTATTTTGTGGGAGCAGCAGGCACACACATGCTACGGAGTGCATGCAGAGATCAGAGAACACACTGTCTGTCAGGTCTCTCTCCTTCAACCAGGTGTGTTCTGATGCTTAAACTCAGGTTCTCAGCCTTGGCAGCAAGAACCTTTATTTATTGAGCCCTCTTACCAGCCCCTGGCGACTTTGAACAGGGTGTCACTTCTGCAGGATATCGTTTTTCAAGGAAGATGTGGTTCTCCAATGTTCTGATGCAGCAGAGGGTATCTAACCAACTCCACTGGGATTTTCCCCACACTTTCAGTACTGTGAAAATGTTGAGATCAATATTCTCGTGGGAATACTTCGGTGGAAGTGAAATTTGGAATGTCAGTGGAAGTGTCACAGCTTTAACGCCACAGCATCTCTGGGGTAAACAGAATTATGATTATGTTTTACAGTGCTTCTAGTTACTAAATCCTGGCCTGTGTGAGCCAGAGAGGGACTCTGTGGCATGTAAGTCTGACAGATGGCAGAGGAGGGTCAAGCTTCAGGGTGCTGAGCCGACACCATCCTGGAGAGATGCCGGTGATTGTGGATACAAGGCAGTGGGTGGCAATCTGATGGTTTTGGGGTGCTGAGCCGTCAAGGCAGGTGATGCAGGGCGCAGGGCTCAGGACAGAAGCTATCTGTCAGGATTCAGGGTGCTGAGCTGTCACCAGCATCCTCCTCCTGGAGCGATGCAGGTGATGCAGGGCGCAGGGCTCAAGACAGCAACTATCAGCCAGGATTCAGGGAGCTTAGATGTCACCAGCATCCTCCCTCTTGGAGCAATGCAGGAGAGTGCAGCGCGCAGGACTCAGGATAGCAACTATCTGTCAGGATTGGGGAGCTTAGCTATCATCAGCATCCTCCCTCCTGGAGCAAGGCAAGTAAGGCAGGGCGCAAGGCGGGAGCTGTCAAATCAGTCAGGTGTCAGGGCGCTGAGCAACCTTCCTCTTGCAGCAAGGCAGATAGAGGAGGGCAGGACGCAGGGCTGCAGCTATCACTCCGACAGGATTCGGAGCACTGCACTGTCACCAGTATCCTCCCTCCTGAAGCAATGCAAGTGAGCTCAGGACCGTGGTCTACGCCGCCTGCCCTCGAGCTCCCTCCCCAGTGCTACACCTCGCCCCAGAAGGCACCCTCTACAGCCCGGCCAGCCCCGGCGGCCGCCGCCGCCTCGGCGCCTGCGCACTGGCTCCGTGCACACGCGCGCTCTCGCGCGCCGCTGTCAATAAAGTTCTCGCGCGCCGGAAGCGGAAGCGGCGGGTCTCCATGGCGGCGCCTGCAGCGGGCCCGGTGTTCTGGAGACGGCTGCTGGGCCTGCTCCCTGGCCGGCCCGGGCTGGCCGCGCTTCTGGGCCGGCTCTCCGACCGCCTGGGCAGGAGCCGGGAGCGCCGGCGCCGGAGGTGAGAGCGCTCGGGGCGAGGTGGGCCCGGCGGGCGGGCAGGCCTCTCGCCGTCTCCCCGCGTGCTGGCGAACCGGCCGCGGCCCCCCGTGGGCGTGCACAGGGCAGGAGCCACCCGGGTCGCTCTCGGGGCTGCAGCGGGGTCCCCGGGGCGAAGGCTGGTGTTCTCTGGCCCTGCGGGGTGACTTGGCGGGAGTGAATCAGCCCTGCGGGGACCGGGTGCGGGCTGCCTTGCACACATCCTGCTCGAGACATTTCTCAATCCTGACTCAGTCAGCACTCAGGCCAGTGAAGAGGAAACTCTCGGAACCCTTTCTACGTGTTTTCAAAGGGCCTTGTTTCTGGAAAAGTACTGAAGTGGGTTGTGTAAACGGGGAAGTAGGTTTTGAAGCAGTTTGTTCGGGCAGTGGTCCTTTAAAGTAAACATTTGCCAAGAACTGGCTCACCTAAAGAGGCCTAATGCTGTTGTTAATATTTAGGGGACAAAAAGTGTGTGTGTGTGTGTGTGTGTGTGTGTGTGTGTGTAAGTAAGTGTAAGTCTCTTGTGTGCAAATGATTAGAGACACTGGCCCCAACGAAAGCTTTGAACCTACTTTATTAGTTGAAATATTCAGCATTTTGATTTTATAAGTGTTTTCTTTTTCTTCTGGTGCTGGGGCTCAAACCCAGAAATTCATACACGCTAGGCAAGTGATCTAACAATGAACCATATCCCTGGCTCTCTCTCTCCTTAAAATAATTAATTTTTTGTGTATGAATGTGTGTGAGAGCGCTCAGGTGGTGGGAGGGGGACGACCTGTGGAAGTTGGTTCTTTACCGTGTGAGTTCAGGTGATTGAACTCAGGTCCTTGGGCTTAACAGCAAGCTCTTAGAGACATAGTCGTTTGTAGCTGGGGCTGGCCTTAAACTGGCTAAGTAACTCAGGCTAGCTTAGCACTTCTGATTCTCCTGCCTCATCCTCTCAAACGCTGGGGTCACAGGTGTGAGCTATAATGGTCCACTGTCTTAGCTTTTGATATCCAAGTTCCATGGGTAAGATCTTGCGGTCTCGCTAGACAGCTACGGAAGCAGTGACTTGTGTTGGTTCTAGATGTGGAGCCTTGATTCTCAGACTAACAGAGGGAGCTTACCAGCCAAAGCCCAAGTTTGCTTCGGAGGAACTTTCAGGTGACAGATTCCAGGCAGAAAGGGAGTCTTGGATGTATACTGATCAGAATGTCTCCTTTGTCCAGATGGAGAGGAGGTGGCCACTCTGTTCTATAACTGAGGCTCAGCGAAAGACCTGGCCATTCTATTGGGTGGTAAAGTCAGGTGATGCTGACATCATGCTATCAGACCACTGCAAGATGTAGTTTAAGGTTTCAGAAGTTGGGCCCAAAAGATGAGGGGTTTAGGAAGCTTTGTTAATTTCCTTTTTGTTTTGAAACATTATTAATTATTGTTGAGCTTTGGTGTTGATCACTGAAGGGTGCTGGGGCATGCTACACAAATAGCCCTACTTCTGCCAGGTATCAAATCCAGGAGATCAAATATACCACTAGGTATCATATCTACCACTGAGCAGTACCCCTAAAGCCATATGTAGCCCAGGTTAGCTTCCAACATGCTTGCTTTGTAGATGAAGATGACTTTGTACTTCTGATCCCTTTGTCTACAGCCTGAGTGCTGGGATTATAGTCACTGTGCCCAGTCTCATGTGCTAGGGGTAATTTCCAGGGCTCCGTGCATGCTAGGCAGATAGACCCTACTTACCAATGAGCTGTACCCCCAGTGCCCTCGAACTCTGAGCACAGTGATTGCAGTCTTGTACTACCATGCCCCCCTGGGGCACTTTCTTTCTCTCTTCCTCCTGTTTTATTTTCTTAGTGAAAAATCTTTACAGTGTATGTATGTGTTTGTCCCAGGAATTGAACATAGGTTGTCAGGTGTGGTGACAGATACTTTTACCTGCTGAGGTAGCTCATTGGCCCCTCTAAAAAACTAAGAAAAAAAAAGAAAAAGAAAAAAGATTTTGCTAGTTTGAGACAGGTTCTCACTAGATATTTGGCTGACTTGGAACTCTGTGTAGATCAGGCTAGCTTCAAACTCATAGAGATCCACCTGTCTCTGCCTCCTGAGTGAGTGCTGGGCTTAAAGGTGTGTACCACCACACTTAGACCAAAGGTTTTATTTTTACTTATGTGTATCTCAGTGTGTGTGTCTGAGTGCAGGTGCCTTTGGAGGCCAGAAAAGGACATTGGATCCCTTTGGTCTAAAGTTACAGGCAGTTAGGATCCCATCTTAAGTCTTAACCATTAAGCTGTCTATCCAACCCATTAATAAATTTCTGAGACAGGATCTCACTACGTAGCCCTGGCTCTCCTAGAACTTCCTTTGTAGATCAGGCTGCCTTTTAAAATTTATATATATATCTGTTTATTTTGAGTCAGGGTTGAATGCAGCCCAGCCTGACTCGGGCTTCTATGTAGTTAAGGGTACCCTTAAACTTAAGGATGGGGACTGCAGGTGCAGTGTGGCAGCGAGGGTAGTCTAAATTGATTTTACAAGATTCACGTTTGTTCTGGACTCCTAGGCTGGCCTTGATCTAGGGATGGCTGAAGATGACCTTGAACACCTGAGTTCTGGGATTGTAGGCAGGTGCCTCCACACTAAGCTCAACTTCCCAACATTTCCGCAGTACACGCCGCTCAGTATTTCTTAGCCAAAAGATTAAGCCTACAGTTAAGTCAGAGGGTGTAGGGTGTGGGGGATTGGCTGGTGGATTTCTCTGAGTCAGAACCAGAACTTGAGTTTCTCTGCCTTGCATTCAGAAGCTCTCTTTACAGTGATAACATTTACGGTGGGGACGAGGATGACTGTGTCCACCAATGAGTGACCCTGCATGGTTTTGTCCCCGCCTCTGCCTAGTTTGGCTTGCAGCTTTTTTTGGTTCTCTGGGGCCTTAGTGTTTGGCATTATTCATGTCAGTTGTGGCCACTCACTCTCAGCTGCTGGCTTTCGATTCTTCTCCTTTGTTCCACTGCGCCTCCCAATTCCTCATTCCCCGAATGGTGTGGTTTCTTGTAATTCTCTGATCACTGATTCATTGATAATAGCTCTGTGTAGTCATGAGCTTAAGTTATTTTAGATTCTGGCTTGCCCGTCTGACTCAGCCATCGGGGGCTTGGTGAATCCTTGTGGCCAGCAGGAGGAACGGTTCTTCACTGCGTGGTTTCCTCTCAGGCTTAGCGGTGCCCATAGAGACTAAAGAACACGAGAGAACCATTTCTTATTAGTGATCCTGAGATACTGTTGCTTTCTCTGAAGCAAGTGCCTGACTCACTGTCATTGGGAGAACTAGACAGTTGATTTATTCCTCGTGTAGATGGGTCATTGCTAGGCTAGTGAGAGAGATAAAGACAGCCCTGCCTTTACAGTGCCCGACCTGTGAGCAGACGTTCCAGGAAAGCGAGGTGGAAGGTCATGGCGGATCCCTGGAGGTGGAAGGCCTCCCTGTGACACAGCACAGAGCTGTTAGCAGTGAAGTGAAGAAGGGGAGTAGGCATTTAAGGGGCAAATGAT
>NC_022014.1:81082953-81093298 GCF_000317375.1 Microtus ochrogaster
TGAGACAGGGTTTCTCGGTGAAACAGCCCTAGCAGTCCTGGAACTAGCTCTGGAGATCAGGTTAGCCTTGAACTCTGAGATCCACCTGTCTCTGCCTCCCGAGCACTGTGATTAAAGGCTTGTGCCACCGCTGCCTGCCCTTGAACCATGTCTAACAACTGATGGAGGGTTGCTAGGTAGGAGAGGAGCTATAAGCAAGTCAGTCTCCTGGGCCGGGCCAGAGACCTAGGAAGGCAGATTTTAGGTCCTTGTGTGGTTTGTGAATGGTACAGCCCTGAGCTTTGGGAGGTAGGGGTGCTCCTGTGAAGTCAGGGGCAGTGGGTGAATAAAACTATAGAGGGCCAGATTAGAGTCAGGCCTGCTATGGGTGTTGGGGGAAAGCGATGCTGACGCAGGTCACGTGACCAAGTGTTTAGGTTGTAGCGCTTGACCACACCGGCCGCACCGGCTTTTGGCAGTAAAAGCTGCAGGTTTATGGCTCCTGAGCTACATTGAGGTGCTCAGGAGAGGCCATGCCTTGGATGGAGGGGTGTGGACCAGCGATGCACAAGGCGGGCTCCTTAGCTGGAGCAGAAGAGACCTACTGGGAAGTGTTGAGAGGGCCTTCTTTCCTAAGCTTGAGTTTGTTTGCCATATAAGGAAATATTCCTCTAAAACTACGTTAGTTGAGCTAAATAAATACACAACTCTTTACTTTTTAAACTTAAGCCTGTTTCCTTTGTGGGGGGCACAGAGAGACAGGGACACTGTCCTTATTTCCTAGCTTGTGAGAGGGAAACGGTGGCCACAGAGGTTCTTTCAGTTGGAGTTTCTTCCTTTGTGGTGGAAGGCTCGTGGTACATTCTGAGACACTTCTGCTCTGAGGAGCCCTCACGCTCCCGCAGGTGCTTTCCTTTGGCCATTTCTGATGTTGGGAGTCAGCCTTTCCAACCCACTAGAGCTCTGCCTCTGGTTTAGTTTAGTTTTTGAGACAAGAGTCTCATGTAGCCCAGGCTAACCTCAAACTCTGTGTAGTTGAACAACTTACCCACTTGCCTGTGCTTCAGGCCACTGTGTTTGTCTCTAACAACTTGTCAAGATTTTTATGGTTGTGCTGGGGTTTGAGCCACAGGCCTCTTGCACATGCTAAGCACATTCTAAGCGAGCACTTTCTCACCAACCTGTGTTCTCCTCAGTCCCCTCATGGTTTGCTATTTGTGCAGTTAGGATGGGTGGGAAGGAGAGAATCCGAGTCAAAGAGTTGTTTCCTCAGAGCTCAGATGTGACCTTGTGTGACTCACTTGCAGTTGTAGCTTGGTGGCTTGCTATTGACAGTGTCCCTGAGTGCATCTTAACTGGGGTGAGGGGTCCTGTTGGATGTGTGCTGCTAGGCAGATGGAGAACAGCCCGGGATTAAAATGCTGATAGCTAATCCCCTTGTAAATACTGATGAATGGTGAAGGAGGCAGCCTGGCGGGACCCAGGAAGGGCAAACACGGTCGGTTCACGTCACGCACTTTGTTCTTGGTATGCCTTACTAGCTGTGGGCTTTTTAGCTCTCCAGCCCCCCAATGTCATCGACTTTCTTTTGGCTTGTGGTCAGTGTATCTGGATGCTGGCAGCCGGGCCTCTGGAGCGGTACTTACTGGGGGAGTCCAGTGGCCACGGTCTTGAGTAACCTGCAGCATCACTTCCCTGACTGGACTTAGACTGCAGAAGTCAGGAAGGGCCGCTGCTGCCGGGGTTGCAGGAAGTACCGACTTCTCAGGAAGTGATGACTATTGCTCTTCTCACCAGCTCCCTTTTCACATTGACATGTGTGTGATGGGGAAGTGGGCGGGCAGAGGGCGGCCTTTTCTTAAAAAGTAGTTTCTGAAAATGTGACCAAAGACCACAGCTTCTTCTCAAGACTTATTTTGGGGCCATTTGGACACATTTGACTGGGATCCTATCATCTGTGCCAGGAATCCTCTTTCCCAGAGGGAGCCCCGAGGTCTTGCGCAGGACAAAGCCTTCCTGCTTCACAGCACTGTCCAGAGCCCCAAACAGTGACCTACAGCTTGTGTCTGTCTACAGGTCTACCTTCAGCCGAACAGCTGCCATCCTGACTGGACTTGTCTGTGCACACCCCTCAGGGGCCTGGGAGGGCCAAGAGACCCTCTCCTGAGTAAATAGTCGCTAGGAGGAGAAGAAAGGACCCAGGACTGGCTCGGGCCTGTCTCTGCTCACAGCTCTGCCATTGCCTGTTGTGCCAGTCTATCCTCTGAGTCAACAGCCGCCGTCTTGGGGCATTCAGCTGTGCCAGCTTGAGAAGTCATTCCTGCTGGGCTTGCTGACTGTTCACCCCCCTCATTGAGGGTCGGGGGGGTGGGCAGAGACTTCAGCTGAGTAAAGAGTGTCCATAGCAGCTGCTGCGTGCAGGGAGTGCCTGCACGTGGACACGGACAGGGCTGGGGTCTGGGCTGGGGAGAGGCTCCATCCTGTGCCTGTGGGGAAGTCATTTTCCTACTGGGTAAAGAGTTTCCAGTGTGGTCTTTTGGTGGGAGCACATACACCCCAGTAATACCCCTTCGCCCTTGCCGTGCCATGAAAACACTTGAAGTGAGCTCTGGTGCTTTCACCCTTGGTGTGCTGGGGACTTTGCACCTCCCCTGGGAAGGAATTTTAGTCCCAGTGTCCCACTGGTGATAGGTAGATCGGGGTCTATGGCTCCAGGGTTGTAGGGAGCTACAGAGGGTGACGTGTATAGGCAACAGTGTGCTTCTGGGGTGGGGTTTGTCTTTCTTACTCTCTACTGAGAATGGGGGAGCTAGGCAGTCTCTCTGCGGCCCACCCACAAGGTGAGGCAAGCCAGTGTCTTTCCGTAGATGCAGGCAGCTCCCCAAAACTTGGTGTGATGGGCTTTCCTGCTGCTCCACCTAAGTGCTTGTGGCTTTCTGCTTGACAATTGTGCTTGACAATTTCTGCTTGACAATTTTGAGCTCAGTTGGCACTATTGTCCTGTGCCCCTCATGGAGGAGTGTTGAGGGGGACACTGCCCTGCCTAGGATGCTCTGGTATATCAGGCTAATTTTGCCATCCATAGGGGGCTCGAAGAAGCGTGTCCATGCCTTGCTCTGGGCTGGTTGAATCTCTTAGTCCTTGGGGTGGTGGGAAGAAGCCCGTTGCCATGCTTTCACATCCCCTGTGCCCACGTCACAGGACCCTGTTGGTAGGGTGAATTTATCTGCAGTGTCTACAGGAGGCCTTAAGTCTGGCTGAACTTTCACCCAGAGTCAGGTGTCTTGTGGGTGTGGCCTGAGCAGCTAATTGAGAGAGGATGCTGTCCTGGGTCCTCAGGACTGCAGGCTGAGGATAGCTTTGCACTGTTGACCCCTCGTGCTGAGGGTGACATGTCCTCCTAGGCTTTGGGTGTCAGGTAGGGGAATCATTGGCCTGCAGGCCCTCTTCTGTCTACTCCCTGGACATTCCAGGAGGAAGGAGGGGCCTTCAGAGAGGAAAGGCCCACAGAGCCTGATGTCTGTTTGTACCACTTCCTTCTCTGTGTTACTAGAACTGGGTGCTAGATGCTATCTAGACAAGAGATGACTTAGGGGAACCAGCTGTGATGTGGACGTTGTGCTTGTGCAGTGGCTCGGTTCCTTAAATGGGAACGTGACAAGATGAGTAACCGCAGCCTCTGCCTTGAAGCTCTCAGATTTAGTTTTCGATAGGACTCTCTCTCTTTCATTTTCCGAGACTGGAATCTGTTCTGAAAACTAGCTCTTGTAGTTCGAGACCAGGCTGGCCTCGAACTCGCAGACATCCGCCTGCCTCTGCCCTCTGGAGTGCTGGGATTAAAGGTGTGCACCACCACCATCTGACTTTGCTTCTTTTTCTTTAAAAAAAAAAAAAATCCTTGACTGTCTGTGAGTGCCACTCACTTGCTGTATTAAGTTTTCTTTCTCTCTTCTCTCTCTCTCTTTCTTTCTCTCCTCCTGTCATCTGAGTTTCAGGTTATTGAATTCAGGTTGTCAGGCTTGGCAGCGAGGGCCTTCCTTCACCACGGACCCAGGCCATGCCGTTTCTTAGTAAACGGCCTGGCTTAGGGGAAATCACTCGTGCAGGTGGGTGGCCCCCGGAGACTGGATGACTGTACAATGGGTCTGGTGCTTGTGGGGATGAGCTTTTTTCTGGGACAGACCTCAGGAGTTGCATTGTGGGAAGCCAGGAGCAGCCTCCACAGTATTGGCCCTAGAACAGACCAGGCTCAAGCTCCTCCAGTCCAGATGGGTCTCCTGTGTGTGTGCTGTCATTGTGGGGTCCTTTACTGGTGCACACCCCCATGAGTGTGTGGAAGCAACATGAAGCCTGGACTGTCTCTACAGTGAATTGGCAAACCCTGCTGGCCTTGCAGCTCCTTCTTGCTCACAAAAATAAACCTGTCAGTACACAGATTGAACAGGAAGTCAGTACACAGATTAAACAGGAAGTCAGTACAGAGAAGCCTGCAACAACTTCTGGACTGAGGCCCCAGTGGAACATTCCCAGGGAGAGCTGCTGGCAGGGGAGAGGCCTGCTCAAGGTTGCCACCCCTGCAGTCACTGCTGCCATTGTGGCTGTTTAGGCCTGCCCTGATACTTTGTAGGGTATGAGTATGGGTGCACACAGCACCCACTGGTTTCTGGACGCTTCTGTTGCTCAGGTTTCACCTTGTCCAGAGCCCCTCCCCCTCTGTGTTGCCTGCTGAAAGCCTCCCGCAGCTCCAGGCATCACCTTCTCTCCCCTCCCTCCCCTTTGACCATGTGTGTCTGGCAGAACTCTGGCCCTGCTCTGGACTGTCTAGTGTGGCTGAGTATCCTCACCTTCCTCTATGTGAGCTGGTGGGCATCTCTGCACACATGGTGGCTGTGTGGGTCTGAGGGTGTGGCACGGAGTAAAGCAGGCAGACCAGGTCCTCTCTCATCTGCTCTACATGGTGGGCATGTGCCATGAGAGGGAGGCTCAGGCTGCACCTCTTGGGGGTCTCCCAGGTTAGCTGGGAGGTTTCCTGGTTCTCCCTCCTCCTCTAAGCCTGCTCAGGCAGCAATCACACTCAGGACTTTTGTTTGCAAACCAGCAGCAACGGGAAGGATGCCCTCCCCTCCCCTTCCCTGCTGAGAGCAGGGAGATGCTGCATTCTCATCTCTGCACAGGTGGCCAGGGCCTGGTGAAGTCTTCCCAGACCCAGAGAGCCACTACCTTCCACTGTTGACTGAAATTTTCTTGGCAGTGAGTTGGTCATGGTAGACCGGTGGGCTTTCTGGGAAGTGCAGCTGGGGGCCATCTGGTGTCTTGCAGTGCTGGAGCCCTGGGCAGAGTCATTGCTGGAGTGGACCAACAGTGAAATCATCTTCCTGGAATCTTCATTGAGCCCCAGGGTGCTGAGGAAATGCTGCCCAGAACCCTTCCCAGTCACACACTGGAAGGCTCCCTGCTGCTCTCTGCAGTCTGGGATTTAGAGTGGTTTGTGTGGGGTTTTGCACGGGGCAGCAGGGGCATGGCTCAGCCTGGATACACTGAGGCTTCCTGGGGTGTAGCTTCATGCTTTGTGCGGTCAGCCTCACGTTGGTGGGACCCTGGAAGATGTGTCTGACAGCTGAGGGGCCTTCTTGTCAAGGCAGCCCCTCCAAAGATCAGCCCTTTCCCCACAGCACTGCACAGCCTTTCTCCCTACAGCAGTTGTAAAGAGATTTGGTGTTCTAGGTCCTCTGACAGCGGAGCCCAGGAGTCCTGAGTCTCCTGGCTCTTCATCATTGTTATTCTTCCTGGCCAACCTTGTTTCCAGTATCCTAGGAGGGAATTTAAAAACATGTGTCTTTTGTTTACTTTTTTGGCAATTTTGTACCTTTATACAATGTGTCTTGATCCTGTCTATTCCCCAGCAGAATCTTCATATCCTTTCCTTTTTAAAAATAAAAAACATTCCTTTTTGTTTCCGCCGCTGAGCCTGTGTGTGCAAGTGGCATGTGCTGTGCTGCAGTGGACAGAGTTGTCTGTCCACTAGTTGTTGGGTCCACTAGCCTGGAGTTGCTGCTGTGAGCTGCCCAGTGTTGGGTACTGAGCTTGTGCTCTCTGCCAGAGCAGCCAGAGCCCCTAACTGCTGAGCTGCTGCTCCTGCCCTCCTTCCCAGCGAGTGCAGTCAGTGCTGGCTGCTGGAATGCCAACTGATGTTGTTGGCATGCCCTTGTGCTGGCACTGTAGCCGCCCCGAGTTCTTGGGCGCAGCAGCCACATCACACCCAGAAGCCAGCATTTCACAGCTCTCCTCTTCACCATCCTTCAGCTCGTAAACCCCTGCTGTTCTCTTCCTGGGCGCTCTCTGAGGCTTGGTGAGCTCCATGGAGATGTCCAGTTCAGGCTGAGCACTCAGCAATCACTTACTCTCAACCCTCAACCAGTTTTCATTAACTGCTGGCCACTACAGAAAGGCTTCTCTGGCCAAGGTTGAGAGCAGCCCATGGGCATAGCCATAGATATTTAGAAGGCAGTTTAACAACACGTCTATTTAGCAAAAAAAGAAAAGAAAATCAACAACAAAGCCAAAAACAAAAACAAAGACAGTAATAGGTTCCCCCTAGAGCTTGACTTTCTAAGCCATGGACCTTTGATCAGATTTACAGTACCAGGAATGAATTCCTTCCTGTGGATGGGCCTTAGAGGACAGAAGGTGGCTGGTCACCCCGCATCCTTCATGCCACTGTTGCACCATGGGGCATTTTGCCTGTGGGGGGTGGTGGTCACTGCTGGGGCCACTATGGAAGACTTTCCTCCCCGCTGGTGTGCACTGTTGAAGCCACCCAGTAGGGAGGAATTTTTCAGGTCATCCAGGTGCAGTCCTCAGTGTCCCACAGCTAAGGCGTGTTGTGTCTTCAGCAGTCTTGCTATCTGGTTCTGGGGGAATCCAAGAACAGCATCAATAGCCTGTGTTTGGGAGCCTCTGGGCCATCCCTGACAAGTAACCACCAGTAGCCAGGGTTTTCTGAGGCATGTTGATGTCAAAGGGGCAGATTTAAGCCAGGCAGGAACTTTGTGAGCTTTTTTGTGGCTGCTTTTACTCGGCCCCTGAGTTATTGGGAGTGATTTTGGTTGGGTTTGTATATAGGCATTGCCATTTTAGTTGTGCAACACCAACTGCTTCGAGGTGCTAGGAGGGAGGAGGACTTAAATTATGTGGGGAAATGTGAAATGGCCAAACTCTCCCAAAAGAATCAGTCAGTCCACAGAGCTCATGTGCATGTTTCTTTAACCAGGTCACCATGGCTGTTATTGGCTCCCTTGCTGTCCCCAACTGTTCCTCAGATCACCTCCCCACCTTGCTGCCTATGTCCCGAAGGTGTGCACAGGTTCCAGTGGATCAGAAACCTGGTCCCGGAATTCGGAGTCCCCAGTTCTCACGTCAGGGTGCTTTCTTCCCCTGCAGAGTTCTTTGAGCTCTTAAAGGTAAGTCGCTTGAGGAACTGAGACAGGAGTTGGATGGGGGCAGGGTGTCAAGGTTTGCTAGGCCCTGACACCCACTCTGGTGCAGCTTTGCTTAGCTTGTGCCTCTTCTGTCAGATTTCACCTTCATCTAGGGCTGAGTTGAGCAGAAACCTCTTGGGGAGCCAGTGTCGCAGAACAGGGAGGAGCGAGAACGTGGCTAGACTCTTGAGTGTGGAGGCAGTGAGGACTGGTAGCCCCCAGTCCTCTGCTAAAAGATGAGGGGGGCTGTGATGAAAATCCCTTCCCTGGGTGGCAGCATCATCTGGGTAGCTGTGTTGCCTAGGGGAGTCTGAGGTGGGATCTGATAAGTATGTGCAGTGGCCACCTGGTCACAGGGCCCTTCAGATCAGGAGCCTTGCTGGCATCCTGGATCACTGGCGTCTGTCTGGTGTGTACTTCCTTCTCCTTGGAAGTGATGTCCCTTTGCGCTGAGGTCTTGCTTTTCACAGTGCTCAGGTTCCCATTACACGTCCAGTTCATAGTCGGACTGCTCACTGGAATGAAGTAATTCAGTGCTAATTAATCCTTAACTACGTGAACTCTGTTCATATTAGCAATGGCTCTGGAATGGAGATCTGGTGACCAGCAGAGTGCTGGGAGATAGCAGAGACCCAGATTCAGGTTCATCTCTGGAGAAAGTGAGCGCTCATCGACAGAAAGCCTCCTGGTCCTCCAGTCTGCCCTCCGGTCCAGGGACAAAGTAATGCAGGCCCCCTGCTGCTTCTCTTCAGCAACAGAAGAGTTCGCTCTGCACCTGTGGGCAGGTGCAGAGAATGACCCGGCCTCCTGACACCTGGGATAACCAGTTATTCGGGTCAGAGGAGGACACTGCAGGACCAACCTCACGGACAATAAGGAAGAGAATGGAGAAGCAGGGTGCAACAAGAGCAAGGGGCCCCATGGGCACTGGCCCACACATGGGCATGAACCCAGCTCAGCCCTGTCCATGGGCGCACACACAAAGAATGAATCCGCCAGAAATGCAGCTAAGTGTGGACCAGGTCTTTCGCCACCTGACATGTGTGACAGATGTTGGCCCTCTGGTCTTTGGCTGTTCCTGTGCCTGCCTTCTACAGGGGTTGTCTGGGATCCTGGCATCCTGTAGTGAGCAGCCCTGTAGACTTTGGTGGTTGGGGCTGAACTGACTCTGCCTGTTTTTTTTCTCTACAACCTCGATTTTAATAGATAACAAAACAAAGGAAGTAGCAGCCTGAGGATGTTGTTTGTTTTTTCCTTGTGCCTAAGCATTTCCCAGGGGTGTGTTCATTCATCTGTCTAGTCAATATGCCCAACTTCCTGAGTGGACCGTACTAGCTGGGGTGATAGCTCTTTTTCGGCTGCAGGCTTGTGCTGTGTTTGTGGGCCTCCTTCTAAGTATGCTTTCCTGTGTCCTTTGGAGTTGGTCTTTGCAATTTTGGGAGACAGAGTCCCATGATGCCTCAGCTGGCCCCTAACTCGATATAAACTCCCATCTTCCTTTCTTATCTCACGAGGGCTGGGATAACAGATGTGGCAGTGTGCACTGCTGCGCTTTATGTGCTTGCTGACGTTCCTGGGGGGTGGCTGTCTAGGGCTTTGAATTTGAAGATGGATCCTTTATTCTCCTGGGCTGGAGCAGGGCCTAGAGAGGACACTGGCTGTTGAGACAACTTGGGATGTGTTGTCTTTCATGTGTGCCTGTGCATGTGTGTACCCATGTTTGATCACAGACAGCCAGACTTCAGATGTTGGCAAATGCAGCTTTCTGTCCCCTTCCTGCCAGTCCTTCTTCCCAGAGGTATTGAAAAGTCTCCCCCCCCCCAAAAAAAAAAGAAAAGAAAAGTCTCCATGCTCCTTTTGGACGTGAGTGCAGCTGTGTGCCTGTGGGGTTCATCTGTGAGGTTGTGTGTTTTCTGTTTTAGCAGCACATTGTGGGGGTGAGCTCTCATCAGGGTGCACAGATCTCCCTCATCCTGGTAAAGTGCCCACCTCATGAAGATATGAGTCCCATCCCCAGCACTACAGGAAAGGCTGGGTGAGGTGGCTGGACTCCTAGGGCCTGCTGGCCAGCCAGACTGCTTGGTGAGTTCCAGGCTAGTGTCACCCTATCTCAAAATAAAACAAAACATGGTAGAATAAACCCAAAGTGGTTCCATGTCCCCATATGTGTGTCTACACATTTACATTACACTTAGACAAATACACATATGTACATATATAATACATACATACATGTGTGCCCTGATCTCCTTCACTCATTAGTGGTTGTGTGGTGTTTTGTTGTCCCATTAGACTGTGCCTTGCTTTGCAGACTGAATATTTGAATTAAGGTTGTGCGCCCTCCTTTGGGAAGTCACTGTGTCTGTGCTCTGCTAATTGGAGAATTAACGGTGAGGACGTAGAGCCAGCCATTCAGCTTAGATGTGATTTGCCTCCGAGTGGACTACAAAAACAATGAATGTAACATAGAATTGTTACTCCTTTTCCAGGGGCAGATAAAAACAGCCAAGAGGCGAGTTGTGATGGCATCCCTCTACTTGGGGACAGGACCTTTGGAGCAGGAACTGGTAAGGCTTAGGGGCAGGGCAGCAGATGGAGCCAGCTCCACAGTGTTGACTCCAGCTGCCTTTCTGGCCTCTGCACATAGGTGTCCCTAGTGCATGACGATGGTGTAGGAGACCCAATTGTACTGGCCAGCAGTTCCCCAATTCTTACAGGGCTGTTTGGGCTGCTCTCTCTGACATAACCCAGAGGCTGCATCAGGTCCATGGCCTGCTTTTGTGTAACCCGAAGAATTGCCACTGATTTCCAAGATGTTGGAGGAAACCCAAAGGTTGTGAGTCATGTAAGGTTTATGACATTCACCTGTCAGCGCGTTATAGGGGCAC
>NC_022014.1:81093423-81099937 GCF_000317375.1 Microtus ochrogaster
GGGGCACGGGCACACTCGTCCTCTCCCGTGTCGGTGCGGTTGTAGGGGCACGGGCACACTCGTCCTCTCCCGTGTCGGTGCGGTTGTAGGGGCACAGGCACACTCGTCCTCTCCTGTGTAAGTGTGATTGTAAGGACTCGGGCACACTCTTCCTCTCCCATGTCAGTGCAGTTGTAGGGGCATGGGCACACTCTTCCTCTCCTATGTTGGTATGGTTGTAGGGGCACGGGCACACTCTTCCTCTCCTATGTTGGTATGGTTATAGGGGCACGGGCACACTCGTCCTCTCCCGTGTCGGTGCGGTTGTAGGGGCACAGGCACACTCGTCCTCTCCCATGTCAGTGCGGTTGTAGGGGCACGGGCACACTCGTCCTCTCCTGTGTCAGTGCGGTTGTAGGAGCACGGGCACACTCGTCCTCTCCCGTGACAGCCGCATAACTGAGTGGTCTTGGCAGAGACCATCCTGGCTCACAATAGCTAAAATACTCAGCAGCACTTTTCAGAAAACATTTTCTGACTGTGTTCTAGGCTGATGAGCTAAATACAGTTAGGGCCAACTGGCTGGCTGTTGAGTGTACAAGGGGTACCAGGACGTGGCCAGCCTTGTCCCCTGGACTTTCTGGTGTGTCGTAGCTGTCATTTTCAGTAAGGAAGATAGGGCTAGGACGAGCCTAAGCCAGCTAATGAGTTCAGAAATGCTGGCTGTAGAGTTGCCCACGCAGGCAAGCGTCTGGGTTGAGCTGGAGCCTGTGCATGTGGCTTATCTGTCTTCTCTCTGGGCACTTTTCTCTCAGAGGGATGGAAGGTGTGTGGCTGGTGCTGTATGTTCTTCCTTGATTTATTGTGGTTAGAGACGGGTGGGTTGGAGCTGGGCCATGGTGCGGCATTGGTGTGTGGAGCCCGGGGGAGGTAGGCTAGCCTGAATACTTGCATCTTTGACTGGAGCACGGAGGCCTCCGTCCACTTCCCAGTCATCCTGTTGAACTGCAAGCTTGGGAAACTCATTTGTTCTCTTGGGAAAGGGACGGGAGGGCCAGTGGGCAGGTTCCATCTTGGATTTACTCATCATCCCGTGGATTCCCAGCTAGTACTACTTCACATAGAGTACAGCACTGGTGTTGTGTCTGGAGGGGATGTGGAGATGTGAGAGACCCAAGACCCAGGCCGTCAAGCACTGTGCACCTCCACTTTCCTCTTGAGGCCCAGGCTGGAGACGGGGCTTGGCAGGGGCTGATAGATAGCGCACACAGTCATTTCCATGGCTCATTTCTCGGGGGCAGAAACAGCTCTTTGGTCTCACACGTGTTCCTTTGATTCTCCTAGGTGGATTGTCTGGAGAGTTCTCTGGAGAAGTCACTACAATCGAAGTTTTCTTCCGACCTCAAGGTCTCCATCCTCCTGGACTTCACCCGTGGCTCCAGAGGTAGGTGTTCTGCACTTCCTTTGGTCTGAGGAGCCACCCTCTGACAGACCCGCACAGGGCTGCCTGCTGGCCCCAGTCATGGTTCCTTCTATAGCGGATGTGTATGCAGCCCAGGTTGAAACAGTCAGGACAGAACAGTTTTCCCTAGTCTACGGCTACTCAGGGTCTGTCTCTGCCCTGCTTCCTTTGGCCTTACTTTATTTTAAGGCTTTGTGTGGGGGTTCCTGGTGGTTGAGGCCAAGTTCCCAGGGCACCTGCTTCCTTCTCTGAGATTCAGGCCAAGTGACTGCTGTCAGGTATGCACTAAGTCTAGCTGATGGCTGCATCTGGCTCAGGCTGGTATTTTTCTTCTGGAGCTGGGGTGAGAGGTCAGGAGTGGCTCCTCAGGAGGCACTCGCTGACTTAGGAGGAGGAGGGGGTCTAGCGTGGCTAAAGCAGTCCTGCCCTGGAGCAGGTGTGTCATGGTCAGAAGCTGCGCTGTTTGATGTGGCTCCTTCACCGGGCTCCAGGTAAAGTGAGGCTCCTAGGGAGTTGGTCTGTCTGGCAGTCAGGACATCTGTCTTTCCTGGAGAAGCCACAGCTGTCTCTGCTGCTCACACACAGGGAGGAAGAACTCGCGCAGCATGCTGCTCCCACTGCTGCAGAGGTTTCCAGAGCGCGTGCGTGTCTCCCTCTTCCACACACCAAACCTCCGAGGACTCCTCCGACTCCTTATCCCTGAGCGCTTCAACGAGACCATCGGACTCCAGCACATCAAGGTGTACCTCTTTGACAACAACGTCATCTTGAGTGGGTGAGCTAGCGCTCCGTCGTGTTCTCTAGCTGGGAGTTCAGTTCAAGGCACAAGGCCAGTCTGCCCCCAGCTCCTGAGAGAGGTGCTGTGCTGGTTGTAGATGGCGCTCACCTCCTCTTTGGAAGGTAGCCAGTGTGCTGAGCCTCTGCGCCGGTTCACTGTTTGTCATGGTTACTCTGTCACTGTGCACCTCACTTCATGTGAGGAGGACGGATCAGAGGACAGGCAGAGCCCAGGAAGCACACACTGAGCACGGTGGAAGCCCAGCTCTGTGGGCTGTGACGTCTCTGACAGACAGCTGTGTGGCCTACAGCACCTGTTCTCCACCTGGGTTTGCTCCTGTTGTGGGGTGCCATCTCTGTTCTCTTACTCAGTGTCAGCTTGGCTGGTGTCCAGCACAGAGGCTGCTCTGGTTTCATCACACCATGGGATTGTCATTCCTCACCTACTTACCCCGAGGCCTGGGTCAGTAGGCCACACATCCTCTTGGCTGCGCCCTCATCTGATTCTTCGTCTCTGTAGTGCAAACTTGAGTGACTCCTACTTCACCAACCGCCAGGACCGCTATGTGTTCTTACAAGACTGTGCTGAGATCGCAGACTTCTTCACAGAGCTGGTGGATGCGGTGGGGGATGTGTCCCTGCAGCTGCAGGGGGATGACACCGTGGACGTTGTGGATGGCATGGTGCACCCTTACAAAGGTAGGGCGCCTTCACGACACTGCTGATTCCTGTAGACCACAGGCCAGAGGAGCACCTCTGTGGTGCTTGCTCCAGGTGCAGGAAACGGTGTCAGAGCTTTCAGCATTTGTTTCTTAAGCCAGAGAAATGCGATTTACCGGCTCTTACATGCTTACCTGCCCTGTAAGCAAGAGCCAGCCTGGGAAGGTAGAAGTTTGGGCCCAGGGTCCTTGTACCTTAATCAGGTGAGCCAGGAGACTGCGTTGGTTTTTACAGGAAGTAGCCTGCCTAGTGACCACCTTCCCACCTCAGCCTCTTCCCCAAATCTCCTACCCTAGCAGCCCCATGGAGGTCTGTGGCCGCCTGCCTGGAAAAGTGAACTGGGAGAGCCCAGCTCTGCTGCAGCAAGCCCTTGCGAAGTGTTCTGGGCACTCGCATTCCTGTGATTCCTGTGGCTGTGGCTTCTCCTGGCCTTGAAGGGTTGCTGCTGAGTGTGCAACAGACCGCACAGCTGAGGGACAGCTTGGGGAAGGGGAGAAACCTGGCCCTTGGGAGAGAAAAGCTCTCATGTCCTGTGGTCTTTCTGATGACAGTCCTGTCCGGTGCCAGGGAGCTGTGACTGCCCACTGAGGCTGTGGTCTCTTGATGGCCCTGTCTGCCCCAGGGAACATTTAATTGTTACCACTGTGCATTGAAGTGCATCAGTTAAATGTTTTGTGGAAAATTTCTTTCCCTCTGTGTATCCTTAGATTTGTCTTTTGGTCCCCAAGCCTAAAATGTGTACTATCTGGGCCTTGAAGAAATGCTTATGCCCTGGTGTACTGTGCCAGGCTAGGCACAACTAGTCAGGAATGACTGTGTTTAGGGACAGCTGAGATGTGTCATGTTTAGAGCAGGGACAGGGACATCTTGCTCGGTGGCAGGGTGGGTTTCTGCCCAGTTGGTTTCTTCTCTGTTCCTAGTCTAGCTCATGAGAGGCACCCACGTGTCTGTCCCTGTTCTCAGTGCAGACCGTGTGAGTGTGGGTGACTCAGCATAGCCCCGCTTCGTGCTGCTCTTCTCTCTGACCAGCCTGCCTTGCTGCCTCTGGGTCTTCCATGCTGACCTCCTCTCTGGACTCTGTCCATGGACCGGTCATCTTCCTGATACTGCAGCGTTGCTTTGCTCTCCACAGACCTCAGGACAGTGTGTCTGCAGAGTTGTGTGCCATATGTGTCCATTCCCTGTGGGGACAGTGTCCCTGCGGAGCTCGAGCCTGCCCTCAGGGCTTCTGTTCGTGGTTACCGTGCTTTCCTGCCACATGTGTTCTGGGCCACCTGTGTGTTCTTTGTTCTTCATGTGAATATACGATCTTTTTCTGAACACATCTTTCACTTTTATTTCCTTTGGACAGGGTCTCGTGTGGCTCAGGTTGGCTTGACCTTTTCCTCCCATGTTCCAGCACTGTAATCAGGTGCCACCCTGCCTGTTCCTGGCATGTCTTTTTATCTAAATGATCTTTCTTACTGAAGTACATAGCATGCCTCCCAGACAGACACCAAAGAGGTGCAGCTCAGGCCCCGTCACAGTGGCTTCACAGAGCTACCTGACCCCCAACTGTTGTCACCAAGGTACCAAAGTCCTGGTGTTTGCTACCTCACATTCCTCTCCTTGTATTTTTGAGTTTTTGTAGCTGGAATTACCTGTGTCATGTCCTACCATGTCTCCTTGCATTGGTCCTGTGGGCAGGGCCCTTGTCGACTGCTGCCCTCTTTGCTCCTTGATCTTAGTCTGTAAAAATCTAAGAATTTTTAGATTCTGCCAGTAAAAACTTGTGCATTTGCCCTTAGCAGTCACATGGTGTGTGCCTTGAGCCAGCAGAATCTGGATGGGTTTTTAAATGGTCTCCTGTAGCTCAGGCTGGCCTTGACTGTGTAGCTGAGGATGACCGCAGCTCCTGATCCTCCTGTCTCTACCTCCTGTGTACCACTACTTCTGGCTCTCCATGTTCTCTTTCCTCTTTCTTATGTCCTCTGTAGGTGACCGGGCTGCGTACTGCAGAGCAGCTAACAAACGGGTCATGGACGTGATCCACTCAGCCAGGACCCGACAACAGATGCTGCATGCACAGACCTTCCACAGTGACTCTCTGCTGAGTCAGGAAGAGGCTGCGGCTGCTGGGGACCGGAGACCAGCACCAGACACCTGGATTTACCCACTGATCCAGATGAAGCCCTTTGAGATTCAAATAGATGAGATAGTCACTGAGACCCTGCTGACAGAAGCCGAGCGGGGAGCTAAGGTCTTCCTCACAACTGGCTACTTCAACCTGACCCAGGCCTATATGGACCTGGTGCTGGGCACTCGAGCCGAGTATCAGATCCTCCTAGCCTCACCAGAGGTGAATGGCTTCTTTGGAGCCAAGGGCGTGGCAGGCGCCATCCCAGCTGCCTATGTGCACATCGAGCGACAGTTCTACAGCGAAGTATGCAGCCTGGGGCAGCAGGACCGGGTCCAGCTGCAGGAGTACTGGCGCAAGGGATGGACCTTTCATGCCAAAGGTATGTGGGGGCTGGCCAGAACCCCCATTGGGGGTTCTGTGCTCCTGGTCACACAGAGCACGTGTGGGAGAGCCCTGCACTGGGTTATCTTCCTAGCAGCCCTCCAGGTCCTGCCTGCCTGTCCCAGGTCCGGGAGGGATGATGCTATCCTATTCAGGGGATGGAGTTGTGCAGAATACTTACCCTGTGTGTGAACACAGCTTTAAAAATGGAAACCACTTGGTGAATATTCCTTTTTTTTTTTTCCTGATTCTGGGGACCAGCCCCAAAGCTTTCACTTCTACTGCTGACTTAAATTGAATCCTCAGTCCTTTGGTAGCTATTGAGGGACATGTGATGTACTGTCTGCTGAAGGAGCACAAGGAAACACAAAAGGCTTGCTTCTGTCTTTGGGGCTCACACCTAGCTACAGGGGATTTCCTGCAGATTGCTGATTTGTCGTGAATAACCCGTTTTCCTGTCTTCCCTCACTTTGATAGATCCTTTTTCTGTTTTCTCGTCTCTGCTTCTTCTCCCTGTAACTGAGAGGATGGAAGCAGCATGCTCAGTTTGTAGTCCTTAGTGAAAGTCATGAGAACTTTGCTTCTTTTCTTTGTGGTTCCGAGGGTGCGGCCCAGAGCCTTGTCCATGGGAGGCTGGCGTCTGTCACTGAGCTGTGCTGTGCCCCCAGCCCAGCAGTGGACCCTCTGCATGCAGCCCTGTGGTAGAGATGGTTATTGCTGCATTGAGTCTTCACTGTGCTCCAAGGAGAGCAGCCCAGGCGCGGCTGGCTCTCAGGTGCTGAGAGCTCTCTGAGAGCTACATGAAACTTGTTGGGAACCTTGAACCTGGCAACAGTTTGCCCAAGGCCCATCGCTGAGGGTTCCTGCTTCAGGGTAACACTGCCCTAGGAATTCATCTTAGCCCCAGTGCTTGACCTATAACTGCAGAGGTTATTTGGGAGTGCTGGGTTCTTGTGGCTTCTCTAGGCAGTCCAGAGGGCTGCTGTGCCTGGCCTGGCCTGGCCTCAGCGTGTATCTGGGCTCTTGACATTTGAGGCCATCTTTGACTCCTCAGATGGAACTTTTTTCACTCTCTG
>NC_022014.1:81100162-81130501 GCF_000317375.1 Microtus ochrogaster
GAGCCACCACTGCCCCGCTGAATATAGCATTTTCAGTGGGGATACTTTTTTGTTTTTGTTGTTATTTGAGATAGGGTCACTATGTAGCTGTCTGGTCTGCAGCTCTCTATGTAGAGTAGACCAGGAGATACTGGAAATCAGATCCATCTGCCTCTGTCTCCTGAGCACTGGAATTAAAGACATGCACTACCATTCCTGGCTAGTGGGGATATATTTTAAAAAATACTGTTCAGCTGAATCCAATTATCTGTATTGTTATTTTAGTTATTTTTAAAAAAAATATTTATTTGAGCCTTGTATTGGTTGCATACACCTTTAATCCCAGTATTTGGGATGCAGAGGCAGGTGGATCTCTGAGTTCGAGACCAGTCTGGTCTGCAGTGAGTTCCAGACATCCAGGGCTATAGAGAGAAACCCTGTGTAGAAAAACAAAAAACCAAAAAAGAAACGACAAAAAAAATTCACAATTGTGTGAGTGTGTGTGCGTGAATGTGTCTCTGTGTGTGTGGCCTGCTTATAAAGGTTAGGAGACAGCTGTGGGAATGAGGTCTCTTCTACCAAGTGAATTGCTTCCATCAAATTTAGGTCTCAGACTTGGTGGCAAACGCCTTTACCCCCCGACCCATCTCACCATCCTTTGTTTCCTTCCATTTGTGGTTCGTGGTCCTGGGATGAGTTCTGTGCCTTGCGCATGCATCACATACTCCTCCCAAACAGGACGTTCTGCCCCGGAGACTGGCTTCTCACCATAGGAACACTGCAGCTGGGAATGGCCAAGTTGGCCTGCCTGTCCAGCTAGTCCTGCCTGTGCACGGAAGCCTGCATTCCTGCCCAGGCAGGCAGCCTTGTTTGTGTGGGAAGTGACTGCCCCATTGTGGGCTAAGTGAAGCTTGAGGTCAGGTGTCTCTGGGCAGGTAGAGCTGGCCAGAGGGTGTGTATGGAAAGTCTTCAGGTTGGCCCAGTTCCTTCTGGGAATGACAGTAGAGCCCAAGGGTGGGACACAGGGAAGAGCTGAGCATCTGGGTAATTCACTGGTCCCCGCACAGCCAGAGGCAGGCCAGACAGCATGCTCCTCCAAGTACACTGCGACCACCCTAGGCCAGCCTTGCAGCCGCAGAGACTGTAGTCTGAGTCCTGCTTTACTGCCATGTTCCCCTGAAGAAGCCTCCCCAGTTACACCCAACTGGCTTTTCCTGTGTGTCTCTCCTCGCCTTTTCTCGAACTGTGTGCTCTTGCCCCCTGCTCCCTCTCTCCCTCCCTCCTTCCCTCCCTCCCTCTTGCTTGCCCTGATGTGGGTGGGGCCCTGCTATCTCTGAGTGCTGGATCAGTGGGGGAACAGGGAGAGCCTCATATCTGGATCCTAGAATTGTGTGTGTCTGTGTGTGTGTCTCTGTGTGTAACAGGAAGGAGGACAAGAAGGTGGAGCTAAGTGGGGGTAGATGGTACTTGGAAGTTTGGTTCTGAGTGGGGTCTCACGTAGCCTGAGCTGCTTGCTGTGTCACTGAGGATGACCTTGAATTTTAGACCTCCTGAGTTTTGGGATCACAACCAGCTTCAAGCAGTTTCTTCTGAGTAGGGTCCTGGCCAGGAACTAGAGGTCAGAGGTTACTCTGCCAAGGTGAAAGGGCAGCACCCTTTCCTGCTTAGTGGCTGCTGTCTAAGGTGGGTCAGAGCTCTTTTCTGGCACACCTGCGGACAGGTGACCTGTATCAGTATGGGGTGATTGGGCAGGTGGTCCACGGGGTGCTTGTGGGTTTTGCTGGTTGGCGCAGTGGACTCTTTCTAGCAGGGCCTGTGCTGTGTACTGGATGTGGACCTGCTTGTTTGTGTCTGCTGTGGGCCCCTGGAAAACTGCTGGTTACCATGTAGTTGCTTCTCTTGTTCTCTTGCCCAAGCTCCTACAAGACAGGCTTGGCCTGGTCTCAACTGTTTCTGCTCCGAAAAGCCTCAGAGGAGAGACAGCCTGAGAATCCAGGACACTGCGTGCGTCCTAAATCCGTATGGATCCATGTACCTCAGGAGGTATCACTTTGCAGCATAGCTTTTCCCAGGGACAGGCACAGGATGCTAGGAGGACCCTGTTGAGCTTGCTGGTGACCCTGTGAGGTGGCTTAGTGAAGAAGATGGTTTAGTCCCTTTCCTTGGTAAATGCTCATAGCAGTCGCACTGTGGGTCTTCTTGCAGCAATTCAGAAGACTAGGGTTGCTCTGTAGTGTTTGCTGGGGAGCTGAGTGCAGCTTTGTGGCCCTAGCATTGGGGGCAAAGGGTAGGGATCGAGACCAGCCTGGTGTGGACAGAACCACAGGACTGGATTACTCACTGCTGCTCAGATGCCTGCTGGGAAGTCATGGCAGTTGACTCTAGAGCACCAGATGGAACTCACGTCCCTCCCAGGCTTTGCTGATGTCTTAACGCCATTTCAAAGACCCACAGAGGCACTCAGTGCGTAGTTTTCTTAGTGGGAATTTTTGGAAGTGTTTCCTGGGAGCTCAGTTGACTTGGGCAGGAGCAGGCGTCGTCTGGAGACAGCAGAGTAGTTTACCAGCAAGAGTGTGTAAGTGAGCAGCAGTGCACAGCCAGTGAGGGCTTCCTGGGAGGAGGCTCTGCTCGCAGAGTGGATGACAGGTGCAGTGTGAGTAGAGGGACACCTGGGATCCCCTGATGTGTAAAGTCTCTGCCTTGTCACCTGCACATGAGCATCCCAGCTCACAGTGGCCCTGGCTTAGCAGCAGACTGCTGTGGCTTATTGAGGGCTCCTCATACCTCTAAGCCCTTGTAAAAGTGCTGTGACTTGCTGCTGCCACCAGGAGTGGGGTGTCACGTTCACAAGTGTACAGGTGAGAGGCTTGGGGTAGAGCTCAGTACTGGAGCAGCTGCCTGCGTTCAGATACACAGTGCTGTCCTCGGCATTGCAGCGCCTCCCACCTCAGCTGGAGTGTGGTTTCTGCTCTGTATCTTGCTTTTCGGTTGTCAGGAAGCTAAACACTTGTAAACTCCTAGGTGGGCTGTCCTAAGTTGTCTGTGTGCAGGTTTGTTACTGTACATCTGTCCTTGACTGGAGAGAGTCCTGGGGAGAAGGCAGCGGGGCACAGCTAAGCCACTGACTGTGCCTCTGGTGGTCTCTGTGGCTTGGCCTGTAGGTGTAGTGGGAAGGATTCTAGGGGATGGGGTAGAGTTTCACTGCATCTCAGAGGCTCAACAGATTTGACCGAGCAGGTGCTATGGGTCTCACCTGGTCCTGGTAGAGTGTGGGGAGTGGGAGGCCCAGGTGTTAGTTAGGTGAAGTCTGGGGTGAGCTCGAGCATGCTTACCCTGGCTGCCTAGGGGCAGCGTTAGCAGCACGGGTGTGGGGAGCCCGATGTGATGATCCGTGTTTCAGCTCTGCCTCACGGTGAAGCCTGCTGTTGTTCAGGCCATCATTTTGACATCTTGCCCTGAGCAAGACACGTGTCAGCCTTGTCCCTGCTCTGTCCTGAGAGCTGAGCTCTGTTAGTCAGGGACCACACCCTTGTTCACTGCGCACCAAGCTCCTCTTGCCCATCTGTTTGCCAGGGCCATAGGCTCAGCGGGGCACATCTGTGGGGATCAGAAAGGACTGAGCATACTAACTGCTTTTGGATGAAGTGTTCTAGATTAACAAAACCCTTTGTGTGGTCAGGGATTTTAGGATTAAGAGACTTTTGGCTGCACAGATGGAATCTGTTAATGACTGACTGGACGCCATTATCTTTATTGTCTTCCCGACAGGCTGGATGGCACCTTGCCCGAAGGTGAGCTGATGAGGCAGCTTGGCAGCCTCACCCAGTTCACCTGAGCTCCATGTGGTATGGCTGCCACCTAGAATCAGCAGATAAACTTCAGGGTGGTGGGGGCTGTGTGATGCACATGGCCATCACAGGCAATAGACTCCAGCCCTGAGGCCTCAGGAGTTTCTCAATCCCTCTGACACCAGAATTGAGTGGTGCTCCCCTGTGAAAGAGCCGGGCTGTGATGCCTTCTGTCTCCTGGTTTCTACAGGGGTCTGAGACTCTGAAGCACTGAAGGGTTGGGGTGGGAGGAAGTTCATCTTTATGGAGAAGTTCTCAGAGAAGACTCAGGCCTCCATGTGCAGAGCTCCTGAGTTTCTTTAGGTTTTTTTGTTTATTTGCCTGAATGTATGTGTGTGCCCTGTGCCCCCAGAGCTCGGAAGAGTGCGTTGTATCCCCCATTTGTGAGCCAATATGTAGGTACTGTGATCCAAACCCAGGTCCTCTGAAAGAACAGTCAGTGCTCTTAACTGCTGAGCCATCTCTTCAGACCAAACTCCTGCCATTTTAAATTTTTTTGAACATTTACTACTTAGCTGGGAGGCTGTCACACTTTGATACTAATCTGGCGTCCCTGTTGTCTGTGCACATGTGCATGCTCATTGGGTTGGGGTTCCTGCTCTCCCAGGGATTCTCTATTACAGGAAGCACGCAACTGACAGGGGGACCCTTGCAGACTAGGGCAGGCAAAAGCTCTAAGCAGAGGAGAGGGGATCCAGGTGGTAGGGTCTCGGTCAGGGAGGCTCTCCGTGCAGAGGCCTGAGTGTAGAGCACATCATGCCTGTCCACGGCAGGCGGGACAGTGAAGTCGCCAGGCCCCCGCTTGCATGGCTGAATGCAGTAGGTGTGCAGTCTGCAGGGTAGAGGGTAGCCAGGACTGTTTGACAGTGCTGTACAGCCTTCGCTGTGTAATGGCAGATATGTGGCCTCATCGTGTTGTTTTTGACACTGAGTCTCATTGTGTATTCCAGACCAGCCTTGAATTCATAAGAACCCTTCCCTAGCCTCTCATACTAGGATTGCAGGTGTGAGCCACCACTCCCAGGAAGAGAACAGAGGTAGCAGGGGTACTAGGTCTCTGAGTTCAGGCCACCCTCTAGTGTTCCAGCTCTGACAGTGACTGCAGTGGTCTGGTCCCTGCTCTTTTTTTTTTTTTTTTGAGACAGGGTTTCTGTAGCTTTGGAGCCTGTCCTATAACTAGCTCTTGTAGACCAGGCTGGTCTCAAACTCAGAGATCCGCCCCTGCCTCTGCCCCCCGAGTGCTGGATTTAAAGGTGTTGCCACCACCGCCCAGCTTCCCTGCTCTTGCTGGTATTCAGAGCTACTGTGTTTCCCTTGGCTGCAAACCACTCCATCCCCAGTCCACTCCCCAGAGCATTTCTTCCTTCTCCAAGCTGCTGGTTCCTGGAATTGTGAAGATGTTGGGCACAAAGGTCAGGGTCTGAGGTGAAGAATTGGGGTTTGATGACCATTTTAAAGCCCTGTGCTGGAAATGTGCTTCCTCCTCCTGCCCACAGAGCCTCCCCTCCACTCGTGATGGAGGCGCATCTGGAGAGATCTGGTAGACACAGCTGGGGTCCAAGCAAGGGAGGGAGACGAGTCTCCAGTGCACCAGCCAATGATTAAAGCTCTTGACTTGGAGTCCAGAGGGGAGACGCCTAGCGTGTATGACGTACACCTCACAGGCCTCTGTTGTCACAGTTTTCCTGTGGGCTGCCAGCTCACAGATCATGACATGGACACTTGTAGCGGTTGTGGAAGCTTGGCCTTAACTCAGGCTTTTTCTCCAACCAGCTCTTACAATTTAATTAACGTCTTTCTCTGTTAATCTGTGTCCTATCACATGGCTTGGTTACCTTTCCTTTGTCCCTTATGTCTGATTTGTTCCATTGGTGTCTCCTGTGCATCTTTTTTTTTTTTTTTTTTTAAGTTTCTCCTGTGCATCTTGATTTATCTCCTCTTCCTCTCATCTGGAAATCCCACCTCTCTCTCCTGCCTAGCTATTTTATTGCACTAGTCACAGCAGTACATCCCCACGTAATGTACAGATGTTCTGCCACAGGTTTCCCTGGGACTCATCACCAGTGACTGCTGCTCACCCATAACATGGGCAGCATCTCTCAGCAGTGCTCCATGTCTCTCTTGAGCTAAACAGAGGGAACTGGGAGGGAGGGATAGGAGAGAGGTGGGGGAAAGAGGGGGAGGAAGGGAAGGAGGGAGGGAGAGAGGAAGGGAGGGAGGGAGGAAGAGGGAGAGAGAGAAGACTTGTCACGTGCAGCCCAGGCTGGCCTTGAACTCTCCATGTAGCAGAGGGGATGTAGCCTCAAACATCTTTTCCTATTGTCCCCATTTTCCAAGTACTGGGATTATTATAGGTCTAGCCCCAGCTAGTCTGGAATTTGAATCTGCTCAAAATGGTCTCAGACATGAAAACATCTTCCTGAGTGCTGGGATTCCAGGTATGTGCCACCATGCCCTTTGCTTATCAACTTGTGTTTGAGACAGAGTCTTTGTATCTCAGGCTAGCCCTAAACTTGATCTGTAGGCTCTGACGAAGTGACTCAGAAGGCAGAGGTGCTTGCTATGCAAGCTTGGTGACTTGAGTTCCTATTTTTCGTTCCCAAGACAGGACAGGGTTCCTCTGTAACTTTGGAGCCTCTCCTAGAACTTGCTCTGTAGACTAGACGGGCCTTGAACTCACTGAGATCCTCCTGCCTCTGCCTTCTGTGTGCTGGGACTAAAGGCCTGTGCCACTACTGGCTGTTGATAACTTGAGTTCTATCCCCAGAACCACATAAAGGTGAAAAGAGAGAACAAACTCCATGAAGTTGTTAGACCTCCATGCGTGGGCTCCGGCATGTGCAGCACTCCTCGCCGCCAGATTGTATCTCTCAGACATATACAATAATAATTTAAAATAATCCTACCCCCCAAAAATGATCTTATAGCCAGGTTGACCGATGCTGGGCTCCACTGTGTGCTGAGATCAAGCCCAGGACTCCTGCACGCTAGGCCAGTGCACCCCACCCCCCACTTCAGTTTCATTCTGATAAGGAACAAGACTGTAGGGTTCTAGGTAGGGCATTCTCATCCACAAGTCACAAGGGTCTCTGGGCTCTGAGTCCAGGTCACTGTATTTATGCTAGTTACATGTTTTGTGACAAGTGCCAAGCCTTATAGTGACGTCTCCTGTCCCTAGCTGTCCTTGGTGCCACATATGTCTCTTGTCTAGGAATAGCCCTGCCCTAGTCCACGCCCCAAACATCTTTTCCTTCCCAGACTATAGTCTTTCTTGCTGGTTCCTGGAATGGTGGAGACATTAGGGCCAAAGGTCAGGCTCTGGGGTAAGGAGCTGGGGCCTGGCATCCAGTTAAGGTAGGGCTAGGAACTGGAGCTTGGGGACAATAGGCCCTGAGGTTCAGCCTAGGAGCTGGGGTGTGGGGACAGTAAACCCTGAGGGTCAGCCTAGCAGCTAGGGCTTGGGGACAGTAAACCCTGAGGGTCAGCCTAGCAGCTAGGGCTTGGGGACAGTAAACCCTGAGGGTCAGCCTAGGTTTTTGAGGAGGCAGTGGAGGGAGCAGAAGTTACACTTCCCCACAAAGTCATAGTACTTTGGTACTTCTTATATATGGGAACCAGCCTGGCCCCTGAGGCAGGTGACCCCTCTCTCTGAGCAAGATCAGGAGGGTGGTTGGCAGGTTGTCCCAAGCAGACCCAGGTGGGAGTA
This sequence comes from Microtus ochrogaster, assembly GCF_000317375.1. Taxonomy (NCBI): domain Eukaryota; kingdom Metazoa; phylum Chordata; class Mammalia; order Rodentia; family Cricetidae; genus Microtus; species Microtus ochrogaster. Next base: position 81,107,696 of record NC_022014.1, read on the forward strand.
GTGGCGATGGCCCCACAGCAGCCAGTGGGAAGGATGCTCAGTCTTCTGAGACTGCTGGGGTTCCTGTCCCGAGGCTTCTCTTCTCCATGTTCTGGGGAAGCTCAGGTGGGGACAGGGCGGCTTAAGTACATGGACACCAGAGGTGTGGAAGAGCAGGCGTGGCCTGGATCCCTGGGAAGGGTGAGCCATCTGCAGCGGAGCTGCCAGTGTGGAGGTGGGGAGGGACATCTGCCTCCCCGGCTTCTGATTTCCTGCATAAGTAGAGGCTCCTGCTAGAGTGGGCAGGAGACTTGGATGTGGCCTTCTAGGACAGGGCACCAGTCACAGGAGTAAGCAGCAGCCTTTGTCCCGCTTGCTCAAGGTGTTCTTGGAAATGGTTCTGCGTGGACATTAGGAAGCCGTCTTTTGGTATAGTCATATATGTGTTCCATGCAGGCCAGGTGTCCGTGATATTTGTGCGTGTCTGTGGGCCTCTGTGAGGGTCCTGTTGATGGGGGGCTGTGGTAGGAGCCCGTGAGTGCTTGGTCTTCCTGGAGCTGACAGGGTTTTCCAAGATGGGCTTTCCTGGGCTAGTAAGGGGAAGGGTAGAGGCTAGGCTAGCCCTTGGGGGAGGACTCAGGACTAGTTCTGCAGCTGGGCTTTGAAGCCTTGGATTTTGAGAGCATAGAAAAGGATGCAGAATGGGACCCGCCATGGGCATACCTAGTGGTGCTTAAGATTCTTCTAGAACCCATGATCTTCATTTTAGACATGTCCCCACTTGTAGTGTGACATGGCAGTCTTTGTGGCACAGTGCCCTGGTGTCCTCTTACAGCAGTGCTTCTCTGTGTGGGCAAACTCGGGGTGTCCTGAGGTAGAAAGGTGGACAGCTTGTGTACAGGCAGACCTGGTCCTACACCCGTGTGACTGCCACCTCTGCCCATCTGCCTGTTAGTTCAGGGCTCCCAGGAGGGCTGGCAGGCTCTGGCCCGCAGGGACCTTGAGCTGCACTTGACCAGCAGTAGACAATCAAAAGAGCTAGGGCTAGAGGCCTCTCTGGTAAAAGGCCCAGGGAGCAGTTAGGGACAGGGATGTCAGAGAAGACCCAAAGTTCCCTCAAAGGAGCCAGCTCCCTGCTCGGGACTTGAGCCGCAGCAGCTGTGGCAGAGAGCAGAGTGGCCTTGCACGCAGCAGTCTGGAGCACCTTAATGGTCGTAGGCAGGAGTGTGAGCCTGGTTCAGCCAGCTCCCTGATGCTCGCCCCTGTTGGCCACTTTCCTCCTAGGTTGAGACAGTGCGTGGCGAAGACTTGGCAGATGCTGAGCTCACTTCCTGTCTGCACATTTCCTTTTCCCGCAGGCCTCTGGCTGTACCTGGCAGGGAGCAGCCTGCCCTGCCTCACGTTGATTGGCTCTCCTAATTTTGGGTACAGGTCAGTTCACCGGGACCTAGAAGCCCAGATTGCCATCGTGACGGAGAGCCGAGCCCTGCAGCAGCAGCTCCATCAGGTTTGTTGGAGTGGTGGGGTTCTTGGGCACGTGGGGTGCAGCCATGTCATTGGTGTTCTCATGGGCTGCTTTTGCTGTAGTCATTTCAGAAAGGGAGCGAGATTCAGCAGACAGAGTGTGTGTATGTGTGGGGAGAAGCTGGGTCCCTCAAGTCTAAGAGGAACCTTGGAAAGCCAGGCAGGCCCTGACCTGTGGCACTGTCAGGATAGGCTTGTACCCCACTCCTGGGCCTTCCCCTCTCTCCATGCTAGAATAGGCCACCATTTCCTCACTGGGACATGGGTATTGCAGAATGGGGTCTAGTCTTTTCTAAAAGCGAGGGTGAATCTCAGGATTGACCTTGTCCCCCACCCCCTATAGAGCGAACAACAGAAAGCTGAGAATTCATGCATGCTCTCCCTGTGAGTTCTCCTGCACCAGGCTCTGCCTTCAGAGCCCTGGACTGTGGTCTTGGAAGCAGGAGCCCCTGTGTGGGTTGGACAAGATTTCCACTGGGGTCTTGGAATGCAGGACCCTTGCTCCCAGCCAGACCTCAGGAACACCACCCATTGGCTTTTATTTTGATTATTTTTTAGCTGTGTGTGTTATGTGTGTATGAGATGTGAGTGAGATGTGCATTTGCCATGACACCTGTGTGAGGGTTAGAGGTCAGCTCATTGTGAATTTTCTCACTGTGGGTTTCAAGACCGAACAGTTTTATGTCTGAGCCCTTCGACTCCAGTGTTCAGGAGTCACGGCTACAGCATGCTCAGAGCCCTTGCCTGATGGGTGAGGAAGTAGAATTGCTTTGTTCTTTGGACTTGCTACTGTGTCTGGGAATTGTCACTGAGGGCCAGGTGCCCGTAAGGGCTTTGTGACTGGGCAAGAGGAAGTGACAACAGCCATGCCCTGTGTTCAGTTGGGTGACTGGGTGTGCTAGCAGATTTCCTTCTGAAGAAAGGCATATATGATTGAGGACACTCTGAGGCCAAGGGCTTCCCATAACAGCAACTGCCAGCTTGGGAGCCGTGCTGTGGAGGAAAGGAGCCTGTGGCTCTGGGCTGCAGGGTCTCCTGGCCTGTTGTCCCTGCTGCAGAGAGCTGTGTGCGCAGACGCCTCCATGGAGAGAGCTGTGTATGGTTCTGGCCCAGGCAAGGACGAGTTATGGGTGATTTCAGCAGGCAAGTGCCTAGGCCTGTGCCCTGGATCCTAGTGCTGACAAGACCCCACTTCCTGAGATGGGAGCTAAACCCACATCCTGGATCTTGAGAAAGGCCTGGCTGGTTGTGGTCTGAGCTGACTTCTCAAATGACATACTTGGGATATTTTCTTCCCAAACCTATCTCCCAGGGGCTTTTGATGGTGGGAAGGTGGCTGCCCATGCGCATTGATTCAGGGTCTGTGAAGTGCAGAAATGTGTTTCTAGATGGGTCCATTTGCTTCAGTATACTTTAAGGCCTGCAGCTGGCCTCTTGACCCTTCAGTGTCTGATTGCGCCGTGTGCTAGAAGCTGCACATGCCCAGCCTCCAGCCTGTAGCGCTACAGTCTGCGGTCCCTGCACTCAGAAGGCCTGCTGCAGTTCTCCTGGGACCCAGGGAAGGGCCCTGTCTGGGTATTGAGTCTTGAAAATGGAAGATATTTTTATCAGAGCCTGAGTCCCTCCCTGGTAGAGTAAACAATAAAAACCGAAAGCTTCCTGGTTGTGTTCAGAGAACACAGCTTTTCTCTGTGACCTAAGAGGCTCCTTGCACAGAGCTGTGACCTCTACCAGCTGACTTCCTTCTCTGTCCCTGCTGTGGCGTCTGTGAGGACACCGAAGCACTTCTGGTAATTTAATTGAGATCTTGGCTGGGTGTTTACTGAAGAGCTGAACTGGAGCTGGGTCTGTGGAGACTTTGCCCCTCCCCCAGAGGCCAGTGTTCTTGACTTGGGGACTATCGTGATGGGAAAGACAGCTGTGTGGACACAGTGTGGTGTGGACAATGGCCTCAGGATGCTGCCATCGTGATGAAGGTCACAGCTGTGGAAGGTTCAGGAGAGGTGATGGCAGGCACTGGGTCCCCACCTCTGTGGGCAAAGCCTTTCTGCAGGGGCTTGGGTGAGGCACCTTCTCCTTGTTGGCTGGCTGGAGGAACTGCTGAGGAGTCTGTTCTTCCTGTGGGTGCTGCTGCCCTGTGAGGCTCTGTCAGGCTCCTGTGCTGATGGTTACCATGCTGTGACCTTAAGTGTGGGTGTAGATGTGGACATGCGTGTGGAAGAGGACCGTGTGGTGGGACACCCACAGCCTAATAGCATTGAAGGCAAGCCTGTCTGTCTTAGTCTTCATTAACACCCTCCCTGTGTGTGTGTGCACGCGTGTACATGCTACATGAACTTGGATGTCAGGACAGCGCGAAGGAGCCCGTTCTCGCCTACTCTGCAGGCTGTCAGGCTTGGTGGCAGTGCCTTCGCCAGCAGCCGTCACCCGCCCACACGTGGGTTTAGAACTCGGCTTTAAAGTGAAAGTTTAAACATGGTTTGCAGCAGAAGAAACTGTCTCTGTCGGACTCATTGGATCATTCTTTGTTCTGGGAGCCTATGGGGAGGCCTGACTCTTGGCCTTCCAAGTCCAAGGAGCCAACCACTGTGGGTGGGAAATGCTTAAGGAGAATTGCTCTCCTGCCTGGACATGCGCAGGCTTTGTCTTGTAGCCCCCGAAGAATGAAGTGTAACATCATACATGGCGTCGATATATTAGATATTTACAACTGCATTAGGGGAGGAACCCTGAGCTGAAAAGTCTGTGAGACAGGCCTGGAGAGCAGGGTGTGTATTGCTCTTGTAGAGGACCCAACTTTGGGTCCCAGCATCCGCATCAGGAGGCTCACAATGGCCTGTGACTTCAGCTCTGGGGGATCAGATGCCCTCTCCAGCATCTGTGGGCACCGCATGCATGCACTCATCTATGTGCAGACACACATCAAAGTTCATGTGAGAGGCAGGCCAGGCGGCTTATGCCTGTCATCCCAGCATCTCTGAAGCTGACCCAGGACTGCAAATTCAAGGTCAGCTCAGGTAACTTAGTGAGATCCTGTCTTAGAGTTTTAAAAACAAGTGGGGCTGACTGGGGGCTGCAGCTCAGCGGCAGAGCGCTCGCTCACTTAGTAGGCACTAGACTCTAGGCCCAGTTGCCAGCACTGTTTTAAAAAAAAAAAATAAAAGTAAAAGTAGATCTCCCTGAAGATCTCCATGCCACCATTTGATGGGGGGATTTGAGCATCTGCAGGTTCTGGTGTCTGTAGTGGTTGGTCATGGATTCCAAGGGACCAGATATACATATATGTCTGTCTCATGTCTGGCTTCTGTCACTTTGCTCTGTGACGTCAGTCTGACATCGCTTTGTCATCTGGGTTAATTCATAAGTGAGTGTTGGATGTTTAGGTGGTTTCCAGCCTTTCCCCACTGTGACTACGGCCACCGCAGATGTCTGTAGCTCTCTGAGTGTGGTTAAGGGCAGAGGTGCTTTCTTGGTGAGCGTCACTTTCCACCAGCAGCGTTGGCTGGCGGCACAGGGTAACTGCTGTGTGGTGGAAGGGAAGCTGTGCTTTCCTGTGCTGGGGGTAGGGCTCGGGGTCCGTGCACAGGCTGGGCTAATCCTGCCCTAACTGGAACCCTCCTCAGAACCCTGTGTATTACTATACCTCACACTGATCCTTTTTGTGAGGGGTGAGCAGCTAAAGTGGTTTCCCACCGCTGTAACTTCGGCCAATTCACAGCATTGAGAGAGGGAGCCAAAGTCCTCAGGAAGACGTGTGGGTGGCATTGCTGTTATGCCAGGTGGTGCTCGAGCATCACAGGCTGACCCATACACACCTGGTGCTGACTGTCCTCTCTCTTCCTCAGGAGCAGGAGCAGCTCTACTTGAGATCAGGTGTGGTGTCGTCTGCGACCTTTGAGCAGCCAGGTCGGCAGGTGAAGCTGTGGGTGAAGATGGTGACCCCACTGATCAAGAACTTCTTCTGACAACAGGCAGGTGCTGGGAACTCAGAGGAGGCCAGTTGTTCCTCAAGGCTGGACCTTGAGGGGACCCTGTGGCCTTGTTCCTTCCTTTGCCACAGAACAGTGTTTGTGGTCGTGGACAGTCTTAAAGCAGGTGCTGAACTTTGTTCTTCCTCTCTCCCCTCAGTGCTGCTGCTGCCCAGGGCTAGAGCCAGCAACCTCTGCTTTCTGCTGTTCCTGCCCAGGGGTCCAGAGGGCAGTGGGGGGTCCTTTCCTTCCCTGGTCTCTGCTGAGTGTGGCTATGTGGCAGACAGTGCTCAAGGGTGGTGGGGGGTACGGTGACACGTGGTAGACTGTCTGTCTCCCTGACGTGCAGCAGGTTAGTGGGAGTGTCAAGAGAGGTAGCTGTGAGTTCTCGTTGGCTTGGGATATACTCTGCCTGCCCAGGAGCCTGAGTGAATGTTGTTGGTCTGTCTGGTGGAGAACATGGTGGCCTTTTGAGTTACCACGCTGTGCAGACCTCTGCAGAGCTGACCACCGTGAGCCACGGGGTCTCTGGATCTTTGCCCCTGCCCCTTTGTCACACCTTCAGTTTTACTCCGAGACAAAGGCTCAGCAGCCCTGGTGGCCTCCAGTGCTAGTGTTAAGGTGTGCGCCACCGTACCTGGTCAGATTTGGTGGCTATCTCACAGCAGGCCATCCTAAGTGCATGTGTCTTGGGCGTTTCTAGAAGCCTGCTTGCCTACCCACTCCTCCCCAGGGTCTCTGAGATGTGGCTGTAAACTTCATTTGCTGCTGCCAGTCCAGCCTGGTGTGTGGAGAAGAGCCTCCTGTAGAGGAGCCCTCTGCAGCAGAGATGGCTGCCTCGACATCTCAGTGGCTGTGACTGAGCCACTGTCACCATTACTGCTGTAGAAGGTGGGGCTCCAGAGTCAGGAACACCTAGCCTTCCACAGGAAGACATCTGCCTTCAGGACTGTGACCCAGGGCTGACTGACACGAGCCACAGCAGCTGCTTGGAGAGGCTGAGGGAGCTCTCAGATTCTTGCACTTTCTGCCCTGGGCTGAGCCCTGTCCTCTGCCTGCCACCTTTGGAATCCTGGGTCGGTTCTACCTCTGTCTCTCTGCACACCTAGGCTCCCTAATTCTGACTCCAGGACTTTGTTCCAGATCCCTGAAGGTAACTTGGCCTTTGGGAAGTTTGGAGAATTACTGTTTTATTTCAGACTCCAAAGGCAAAATTGGAAAAAAAAACTGATTTGTGCTTATTACAAGGGATTGGAACAAAGTTGCCTGGAGCTGTGCTGGCTGTGCAATCTTCTGGGGCTGCGGTGACCCCTCCTGGCCAGCAGAGGCAGATGTTCAGTAGCTAGGCCTGAAACTCCTCTGTCCTCATTGGGGGCTCAGGCATCAGAGCCATGTTCACAGGAGGTCAGACAAGCTGGATGGCATTTCCTTGCGGCTTTGAAGTTTAGAAACCCACGTGGTGCCTGCTCCCCAGGGAGCCCTTTCCTGGGGTTACAGTGGCTGCTCCTGGGACCCTCTTGTCTCTCTACTTGCTTGTAGCCTGATGACTTGGCTGCACATCCAGCATCAGCACCGCCCAGTTGTAGGGGCCTCAGCTAGCGTCACCTGTCTGCTCACCATCACCTGGGGCCATTGGTTACCAGGGAGTGTGTGTTAGGTGCAAAAACCATGGAGCAGCCCGGTTAGCGGGAGTGTTCTCAGGGACGTGTGCACTGAGCGTGTGGGAGACAGAATAGACAAAGCACAGTGTTTATGGGGGGCGGGGTTTGCTACCCTGGAACACTATTCCTTAGGAGAAACCTTTAACCCCAGAGCACGACATGGCGACAGTGGTTCCTACTCACTGTGTTCCATGTGGTGGCTTCACTGGAGAAGGATGGCTGTGCAGCTCGCATGGCGGCACCTGTGGCATGGTTTGCTTGTTGTAGTGCAGGGACTTCAGGCGTTCTCTTTGTGAGCCCAGTGTGGGTGCTGCTGTGTGGAAGGCGCACCTGGGCCCTGGTATGGGGCTTGTGTGCAGTATCAGGCCGGGGTGAGGGCCGCACCCTAAACCTCCTGCTCTGCCGGGAGATAAGTTCACTCCTCCCTAAGGCAGGATTTGGGGGTTGGTGCCCAGGATGTTTGCTCCCAGCTGCTGGGAATCGGCTTCACTGCTGGGCTGGGCCCTGGGTGACATCAGGCACTAAGTGCAATCAGACTGGCACAGTGACTGCAATTGTTTTAATCTGTGCCCCATCCACCACCTCTGCACAGTAGTCCAGGGGCACTGGATTTGTAAGAAGTAAAAAAAAAAAAGAAATCGCTTCAGTTCCTGTAAAGTTACAGTTGCACGGGAAGCAAGGGCAGTTTTCTGATTGGAGCTACATGGGGTCGGGCGCTGCAGCAGCTACACCTGCAGGAGCAGCGCCACCGCTGCAAGGATCCACTTGGCAGCCTTTTCTTTGGTCTTCAGGTTAAAGGTCCAGACGTAGGTTGGGCCTCGGATACGCGTCTTGTACACGGGGCATTCATAGATGTTCTTGGTCTCCATTCGGTCCACAGGAATGGCCTTGATGAAGATGACAGGCATGACTGGCGTGAGGTCCTTTAGCCGTGCTTCAGCAATGACTCCGGTCTGGGTGTCCCAGCGAGCTCCTGTGGACACAGTGTAGCTGATGGCCTGGGTATTGTATGGGAGGCTGAGCCGCTGTTTGGAGTGCTGACCATGAATAAGGGAGGCACCAGCAGAGATAGAGGCCTGGCCTCCGACCTCTCTGATCTTTTCAGAGACAGGCCAGTGAAGTGGGAGCCCTGAAGAGCTCAGGCCAGGTGCCAGAAGTGCCAAACATGGGTACGCACTGAGGACTTGGAGGTGACCCTGCGTGCTGTAATGGCTCTGAGGCTCATCTCAGCCTTCTGAGTGTCAGCGACAGAAACTGGCTGCGACTGACGATTCCAGCACTGTCCCTTCCTGTGTAATGAATGTCTACCCTCTGTGTACATAGGGAATAAGTTATATACACATATATATATATATGCCTATATAAACACTATCTACCCTTAACCAGACTGCTGTCGTCTCTTGTCCTATCCAGGGGCTCTCATGTGTTGGGCGTGGCTTTCCACAGTAAACGTGGAGAATGGGGGTGTGAGCCTCTGCTGGCTAGGGACCGACACAGCCTTCTTACCTGGCTGGCTGGGTGGGTAATGAATTCTGATGGGCACCTCTACCTCTCTGCCCTCCTGCTGTCCTGGCTTCATTGGGCAGCCTGGCCGGCCTTCCTCCTTGAAGCCTTTGCTTGGGGGAGCCTCAGGAGCTCCCAACTCAACAAAGCTCCTGCCTCAGTGTGGAGGCCACGTTCCTCATCATGTCTAAACTGTTTAAATGATGCGTACAAATGCTCCTGTCTGAGTAGAGCCCAGGCTGGCTGGGACCTTCCTGCTGCCCATAGAGTTCCAGCAATCCTCCAGCCTCAGCCTCCCAGGTGCTACAACTGTAGCGTGCACACCATACTCAGCTTGGAATGGGTTTCTGGTCCAGGCCTCAGCCCATCAGTCCCCTCTAAGGTTCAGGGTGGCTCCAAGCCCAGCCACTCCTACCCTAGGCTTGCTCAGCCTGTCTCATTCCCCGCTGAGTGGGAGTGGCTCTGGAAGCTTTCTAGACAGTTACCTTCCATGAAGAGCCCGTACACGTAGGAGCCCTCTCGGGGAGGAGCTGTTATGTCCTCTCGGTTCTTCTTCGTAACCTCTACAGACAGACACATCTTGTCCAGGGGCCACTCGTTTTTCCTTGCCATGGACTGCATGATGGCCGTGAGGAATGACTGCGGGTTGAAGAAGCCGGCCAGCCACACAGTGGTGGGCAGGGCGAAGTCTGTCGTCCAGGCTTCGAGCTCCTGCAAGGAAGCATGGTTGCTGAGGGTACAGACTAGTCTCTGCTGAGGCTGACTTCACCAGAGAGCCCGCAGCCTCCCGTAAGGGAATGGCCCAATGTTAGACGGTAACCTGGGGCACAGAAGCAGCTTTTGCTCTTGCCTTTGCTGCATAGAGAGAGGGTCCTCCTGATGGGGCTCTGAGCGTCCTGCCCCTCCTTGGGAAGTCAGATGTCTGAGGGACTGAGCCAGGCCTTCCTACCTGCGTCAGCCCTGGTGGCTGCCAGGGACTCTGCGGCCATGGCACAAAGGTTCCTGGAGGCTCCGGGGTCCTGTGACTTACCCTGATACGCTGCAGCAGGTCGGCATACCAAGCCGCCAAGCCCATCATGGAGGGGTAGGCCCGGGCCACCCATGTATCAGGCACAGTGTCATAGAACAGAGCCGTGGACAGGTCTTCCATGTCTGTTGTGATGGTCAGCTCACCCTAAGGGACGTGGTCAGGTCAGGATGGGGGATAGCCCTCACTGTATGTCCTGGGTTGCCAGCATGACTCTCTGGCACCTCCAGAGGTCATAGCCAGGCAATAGCCCCTTTCGTGGCCTGTATTGGGAGGGCACAGGATTCCAGACTAGGGGAGGGGAGGCCCAAGGTATGCCGCTGGCTGTCCCTCTGCGGCCCAGCCGGTTTCACAAGCCCCTGCCCATGCCCTGGTTGACCCACGGTTTTGACCTTGAGCCCTAGGTTCAGCTCCTTCAGCGAGCGCCTCATCTCGTTGGTGAGGATGTTCATTCTCTCACATTCTTGGAAGGCGACGACCACATAGGGGGTCTTTTCAGCCGCTTTTGCCATGATCTCGGCCATGTTGAAGGTCTCTGGAATCTTCTCAAGGATTTCATCCAGCACAGCCTTCACCTGGAAGCCAGTGCCAGGCAGACTCTGTTATGCGGCATTCACCCGGGTGTGTGCGCGCACGTGCGCACACACTGCAGGCTCAAGTCTACTGGGGAAGAGGCAAGTAGGGTGGGGAGCAGCCACATTTGGCCGGGGTTGTGAGTGCATCAGGCCTGGTAGCCTAGTGACAAGGCACAAACGCTTCAGCTTCTTACCTCCTGTCAGGTGCCCTAGTGGGCACAGGTCTGATTTAGCCCCCCCCCCCCACAGTGGTATGTGACGTGTGACGGTCACCCACCACCATCCATCAGACTTTTTTTTTTGAGAAAGTGTCATCTCAGTCCGCCCTGGAACACCGTGGCCCTGAACTCGAGATCCCCCTGCTGCACAGCCTCTGGAGTACTGGGATTTAGGTCTGTGTGTGCACTACACCTGGCTTAACAGTAGATTCCTGGCTTCTATTGCTAGGTCAGTAAAAATTCTGGACCCTGAATAGCAGCAGGCAGGGACTTTTGACTCCGGTGTTGGCCTGTTTACTCTTTAGCCCCAAGCTTAGAGCTGAGGTGTGACAGGTCTTTTCCACGATGTAAGAAAGTGGGGAAGGTGCTAGAGCCTCGGGGTGCCGAGGCAGGCCAGGCAAAGGAGCTTACACAGTGCTCTGTCTCATAGACTTCTGACTGCCTATGTCCTGGTTGTCCTTGAGCTCCGTGTCCTAGGGGGCCACTTTGCTGCACCCCACAGTTCTTTGCCAGTGATGTCTGTGACCAGCTGTAAACCACCCAAGGCTCAGGGACAGAGTGTGCCCAACTCGACAAACTGCCCAGGCTCTGTCCCCAGACAGGGCTGCCTCCTACCGCTCTAGGCCCAGCCTGTCCCTGTTGCTGGGAGCATGGACAGGTCATACCTTTTCCTCACGTGACACCCCTGTGCCTGCTCCCGAGTCTGTCTCTTTGGGTTGCATTTCCAGGACTGTGCGGAATAGCTTCTCAGAGGTGACAGTAAGGAAGCCAATCTCTGCGTTGGGGTGCAGGCCATACAGGTAAGGACTCTCGGGGGGCAGGTTCTCATCGATGTACTCATGGTAGCCCTGGAAAGGGTTTATGTGTTGGGGTTCTCTCTGTCAAATACCTAAACCCCTAGAACTCAATTGGGCTTTTTTTTGGGGGGGGCCCTCAGGGAGTTGTCAAGATGGATTGGTCTTTGCTGTCCTGGTCACATATTGAGCCCCCAGGCAGGGCGCCCCTCCCTACCTTGTAGTCCAGGTTGGGGGGGATCTGAAACCCGGGTGCCAGCAGCACCTCCCCTTCCAGCATCTCCACACGGATGTACTCTGCCAGGTAGGTCCTGCACAGCCGGCGGTCCCAGTCATCCGTGATGTGTCCTCCATACATGATTTCACCAAAAAGGTAGCGGAGATCATCCCAGGGCACCTTAGGAAGGGGGAGGGGAATGTGAGGAGCGCCCCACCCCCACCCTCTGTTACATCAGTGAGGCTAGAAAGCTCAGCAGGGTCTGCACCCAGGTTGCTTTCCTTCAGCGTCACCTGTGACCACCCAGTTGCCAAGGGACACCTTTCTCTATTCCTGCACCTCAGTACGCGAGTCTCAGGCTAGTCCCTCTGAGACTCTGCTTTGGTTATGGTTTTAGGCTGGCTTCAGCCTCATGTCCTCTTCCATAGGGACATCTTGGCTCCTGCTGGTGCCCCAAAGGTCACAGGCCACCTGCTCCTTCCTGGTTCCCTGGGCTCTGTCAGCCTCAGCATCAGTGTGCATTCTATGCAACATCTGGATTCTGCTCTTGAGAATCGGTGCTGGCCCTCGCATCTTCCATTGGCTAAAAGTCCAGTCAATTGTGTGTCTGATGTGGACCAGTGGGTCTCCTGACCCATGGGAACCTCTGTGGCCTCTTGTGGAGCCGTGCAGGTCTCTGTGGGAGCTGGGTGTTCACAAGTCTAGCCAGAACCTTGGCTCCGTGGGCTTCTGGAGATGTGCACACTCATAGCCTGGCACTGGCTGTCCTGTTGGGTCAGGTGGGCTTTCCTCCCTATTTTGTTTCCCTTCAGCCTACCTTCTGCCCAGCCCCACGTCCCTCACCCTAGAATCACTGGCCAATACACGCATGGTCTTTCAGAGCCTGGGTGACCCTTTATCCACAAAGCCTGGAGCTTCATTTGGCATGTAGCCCATTCCTGCTGCCCACAGCAGCCTGTGGGAGGGCAGGGAGCTGTGTCTGCACATTTTCATTTCCTGGCAGCCACTTGACGCAAAGTCGGTGGCTCTCTGACCTGTGACAGGCCAGCCGTGTTCCGGAGGCACTCTTTCTGGTTAGTGGTGTCTTTTGCAGGGGAGAGTGGGGCGAGTGCTCCTACCTGCCTCCAGAATCACTGGAGTGGTCCTCAGAGGGACACTAGCAAGGACAGCTGTGTGAGATGGTGACCGACGATGCCATTGCTGCTGGAGATTGCTTAGTACCAGGCAGGATCTCTGCATGGAGGGGAAGTTCAGGGGCCCCGGAGCCTCTGGCCAGATGTTCTTAGGCTGCCCACAGGGAGCATCCTTCTCTCCTGACCCCAGGCTTAGTGTCTCATTAGCCTTTGACCATGGCCTCTCCTCTCTCGGGTCTCAGGTATCCCAGGCTGACCTTGGACTTGCTATGCATCTGAGGGTGGTGACCTTGCACCCCGTGCACTCCAGACCCTCCTCCTTGGACCTCCTAGGTGCTGGGATTATAGGCAGGCACCACACCATGGTGTTTGTTGGGCTTTCTTTAAGGTGATGGTGAGTAGGAGGGGACTCCTGAGACCGGCATCTGATCCAGGATGCCTTCTGTTTGTCCTCAGCTGACCCCTGAAGCTCTGCGAAGAAGCAGGCTCAGAGGGGGCTGAGAGATCCTGGTCTGTACGTGGAAATTCAAGCCCTCTCCCCACCGGCTGGGCACCGTGTCACCCCAGAGCAGGGCTGGGATCCCGCCATGTTTCCTGCAGATCAGGTTTACTTGCTGCTCGGCATGGTACACGGCTTGGTGCGCTTGACCATCTGCCTGTGAGGAGGACTTGGTGTCTTGTTCCCTTGGGACCCACAGTCTCTGTTGCTATTGAACTGGGGTGCCAAGAGCACAGTAGAGAAGCCTGAGGTCTGGGTGCGTGTATCCTTCTGGCTTTTTCTTAAGAGAATGCTGGGTCTGAGCCCACTTCCAGGGTGGCAGGTACTGGGTAACCATGGGAGGGAGGACTGCTGCTAGATCTAGCCTCTGAATGGCCAAGCCTTAGAGAGACTTAGCAGATGTGGCTGCCAGACCCAACTGAGGGACTGACACTTAGGGAGGGAATAAATTAGACTTTAGTGGACAGTGGAGCTGGCATCCAAACTCCACAGTCTGGTCCCAAACCTGTGCTCAGGCTCCAGGTCACATGTGGCCCCACGTTTTACCAGCACAGCCCCTGCTGTGTGCAGTCAGACCCCTGCACTGCACCCTGCCTGCTGGAGCTTCTAGAGGTTGAAATCCAGGGCCTTGGGCCACTCAGCCTCATCCCTAGCTAAATCACCCACGCTAGCCTCAAACTAGAGATGCTCCAGCCTCAACCTTTCCGAGTGCTGGGATTATGGGCGTGCACCTCCATGCCCACCTGAGACCAGCATCCACCTGCCGTCTGTAGCTTTTTGCGTGTTTGCTGACGGCAGGTGGATGCCCCCTTTATTTACCATCTTAAAAAAAAAGTGTGCTAGGCGGTGGTGGCGCACGCCTTTAATCCCAGCACTCAGGAGGCAGAGGCAGGTGGATCTCTAAGTTTGAGGTCAGCTTGGTCTACGGAGTGAATTCCATGGCAGCCAGGGCTAAACAGAGAAACTATCTCGAAAAGCCGATAAATAAACAAACTAACAAATAAATATAAAAAAGTGTATGCATTCATGTGGGTGAGCGCACATGCATGCAGGTGCCTGCAGAGGCCAGATCACCGGGTGCGGGAGTTTTAGGTGACCATGAGCCACCCTGTCATGGGTCCTGGGAACTAAACTCGGATCCTTCAAAAGAGCAGCAAGTGCTTTTAGCTACTCAGTTGTGTCTCCAGCCCTCTAGTTACCATCTTACAACTCTGTGTGACTGGGCACGTATAAGGTTACTCTAAGATGCATCACAGCCATGACCCAAGCTGTCCATCAAAATGCCCTTAGCACCAGCTCCTCCCTTCCCAGATGGCCTGGGACAAGAACGTGGGGCCCCGGGCACTCTAACTCATGGAGCCTGCGGCTCGCTGCTTGCTGGCAGCGTGTTTGATCAGTACCACGGCATCTTCGCTTCTCTATGAACGCTTTGCCAGGTGCCCACCTGTGTGCGCTTTCCCCAATGCTTTGACCACGACGCCAAGAACTGGAGGTAACTGGTCCAGACAGCCGGCAGGGGAGGGGGATCCAGGGGGTTGGGGGAGATCCTGGGTGCACCCTGCTTACCTTGGGGTTGGCTTCCAGGTAGTTGTAGAGTACATTGATGGAGATGGTGAGGTCCCCATTGTTGAAGGGGTATGACCGGTTCCAGCCCTGGGCACCGAACTTGCGCCTCTCGGCCACGACGGCGTGGAAGTAGCACAAAGCAAAGAGGATGCACTTGAACTCGATCTCCTTGGTGCACATCTCCAGGGTGTCCTGTGGGGGGAGAAAACAAGAGGGAGCCAATAGGGATGGCTCTGCACAGAGATGCTCAGCTCTGCCTCTGACAGCGGGGCGGGGGGGGGGGGCGCTAAAGCCCTTGGCTGGCCCAATCGGGCCATTCCCTCACAGCAACCGCAGGGAGGCTCATCTGAAGACCCAGGGAAGGTAATGCAGGGTTATTCCCCAGGAAATCCACACTACTGTGTTCCTGGTTTGTTTTCTATATGATAGCCTTTTTTTTTTTTTTTGCCTCTGGGTCTTCTACAGATCAGGCTTGGCTGGAACTCACAATCCTATCTCGGTCTTATGGGTGCTAAGGTTACAGGCATGTACACCCACCCTTAATATACATTTAAACTTCAACATTAATTTACTGTGAATGTGTGTGCTGTGTGTGTGCGCACATGCATGCATGTGTGTAGGTCAGAGTTGGTTCTCTGCATCCTGCATGCTTATGTGTGGATTCTGGGGATGGAACTCAAGTTGGCGTGTTGGGTGACAAACTCTCTTGCTTGCTGAGTAACCTCACTGGCCCTCCACTCGAGTTTTTCATCACAACTTTGGGGTACCCCTACTTATTAAAAAGAAGTTGGCCGTGAACTGGAGTGTACCTACAGTGCCAGCACCTGAGAGGCTGCAGGCAGGCTGGGGGTGAAGGACCCCCGGCCCTGCCCGTGGTGTTCCACACATCTGTCACCCACAGACTTCTGCAAACGTAAAAAGGACACACAAAAGGTGGGGCTGGCCTCAGGTCGTGTGTGGACTGCAGCGTGCACCAGGACCCTGTGCACTGAGGTAGCCTCCACCATTGCTCCATGCGCTTCCTGTGTCCAAGGTCTACACCCACACCCATCACCCGCCAAGTCACGGGCTGCCCTTCAGTTGTCCCCGTGACTGCTGTGTGCTCCTGACCTTCAGCTCTCTGACAGTCACACTTGGATGGCGGTGTAGGCATGGGTTATGGAGGACTCAGTTCATGTATGAAGGGAGACACGGAAACTCCGTGTTTCTAATGTCCCCTCTGGGTAGGGGTGTGTGAGGAGGATGCAGGGTCCCAAAGCCTCAGAGGTTTAGGCTGCAGCCTGGAGAAGCAGTATGTGATACGGGAGGCTATAGCAGAAACCGTTGGGGGCAGTGAGGTGCTAGGGGCTTGCAGGAGCAGCTGCCCTGGGCTGACAAGTGGGAGAGCTACACAGTCATTGAGGACTGGGAGGCTGGGTCAGAGGAGGAGCCCTGTGTGCAGAGGGTGTGTGGAAGGGCGGTAGAAACCCTCCCAGAAGCCCTAGGGTGCCAGGTAAGTCCCTGCATCTGCCTTCCTCTCTGGGGGGTACAAGAAGTCATGGTACCTGTCAGTGGAGAAGGGCCTGATCACCTGCTGCCTTGTTTAGGGCAGTATCAGACTTCCATTGGGAACAGTGTCACGACCACCTGTCAGTCACCCACTGCCCCCAGCAGCAAGGCTTGGTGGCCCCAAATAAGCTTCACACCTCCTGAGGGTGGGGTCAGGGGAGTACTGGGACCTAGGATGGGACGTGGCCTCAGCAGCCACAGTAATGACAGGCACCCCTGCCAACTGACAGGGTCCTGAGGCTGGTCAGAGGCCATGCTGAGTCTGCGGTTTTGGGGGTTGATAGGTTTTTGCCCAGCCTCTGGGGGATGTACTTTAATGTGACGTGTGTGTGTTGGTATGTGTGTGTGTGCTGGTATGATGTGGATAGGAGGCCAGTACAGAAAAACCTCTAGAACTTAGAGGTAAGTCTTGGCCTGCTGGGCCTCTGATTCCTTAGCCTGGCCATGGCGAGTCACCCAGTCTCACCCTCCCTACCTGAGTGAAAAGGTCCAGCGCCTTGTGCAGGTTGGCATACATGCCCGTGGGGGGCTCGTTGGTGATTTTGATGGCATTTTCCAGGATGCCTTGGGGGATGATGTGCGCCTCCGGGGTGGGGGCGGGCTCTGCGCTGATGAACACACGGTAGTCCTCGTGGCTGCCCGAGCTGTAGCGTTCCACCTTCTTGTCCAGGGTGCTCAGCCATCTTGCCACCAGGTGGATGTTCTGCAGCAAGGAGCCCTGACTGAGACCCAGATGGACCCCCACTGATCCCCCAACACCGTCTGGCCTCTTAAAAGCACCCCGAGAAACACCCAGTAAGGTGGCTGCTCTATCCTGACCCCGTTTGCTCTAATCGATGAGGGATGCTCCCTGTAACTAGCCATGGGGTGATCTTTGTCTCCCCCCGGGCTCACAGCCTAGACAACATGGTCCCCAGTACTCCTCCTGAAGCTAGGGAGGGCTGTGGAGGAGCTCCATGCTGAGGAAGGGTGGGGGTGGTACCCCAAGCACGGGGAGGGTCTGTTCGGTGCCCAGTGACATGGCCCTGGTGGCAGGAGTCCTCACCTGCAGAATGACCCAATGTCCTTTCTCGGCAGCCACGTCCAACGCATTCTCAGCCACCACCTCTTGTCCTTGACCCAGGGACACGTTATGGAGTTTCCCATTGTCGATGGTAAATCCCAGTTTTTTCCCTAAAGAGGGGAAAAACAGGAAAAGCACAGGGGTGATTCAGAACAGTGGTTCAGGCTCTGCGGTCCACAGCCAGGAACACCATATGCCTCCCGTCTTGTTTATCGCCGGGGGAAACACACATCCCGGAACACGGCCGTGCTTCAGCCATCTGGAAAGGTGTGACCCGGGGACATTCGGGAAATGGGTCATGCTGTGCAGCTGCCCCTCTGGTACCACCATCACCACTCCAGGTCTCGTGACCTTGAACAGTGTGACTCCCTCTCCACTCCCCTTGCCGAAAACTGCTTGGTTGCCCTACAACCGTGGATCAGCCTGTCCTGGACATTTCATGTAAATGAGATCACACACTCTGAGACCTTCCCCAGTGGCTTCACCACCGGCTTGCGTGAGCCCCATGCTTTCAAGTTTTATCCATGAAGTAATATGGATTTGGTTCACAGCAGAGTAACAGCCCATAGCGTGCGTGCGTGCGTGCGCGCGTGCGTGCGTGTGTGTGTGTGTGTGTGTGTGTGTGTGTGTGTGTGATGGGTAATTATTTTGGTTGTCAGCATGACTGGGTATAGATTTGCCATAGAAACTCCATTCTAGATATCTCTAGGAGGGGGTTTCAAAAATGGAGGACAGTACACCCTGAACGTGAGTGTACTGTCCTGTGAGCTGGGGTCCAAGGAGAACTGGGCAGAACCCCTAACTGCAGTGTTATGTGACCGGCCATCTCAGGCTCCTGCCACGGTGCCTTCCCCACCTCAAGAGACAGAACCCTCACACTGTACCAAATAAATCCTTCTTAGGTTACCGTTATCGGGCTTTTGTGTTTTGTTTTGTTTTTGGTCCCAGCTGTGATAAAAGTAACCCAGGCTGGGCTGTTTCTAGTTTTTGGTTGTTTGGTTGTTGGGAAGGTGCCTTAGTTGGGTTTCTGTTAGCCATAGCATGAACAGAGGCATCTTGGGGAGAAGAGGGTTTCCCAGTCACAGTCTGTCATGAAGGGCAGTCAGGGCAGGAGCTCAACACAGTGCTGCTCACTGGCTGGCCCAGCTCACTTTAGCAGCCTGGACCACCAGCTTAGGGCGGCCCCGCCCACAGTGGGCTGGATTCTCCCACGTCAGTCACCAACCAAGAAAATGCCTCACAGGCTGGCCCACAGGCCAGTCCGGTGGGGGCATTTTCTCGTTTGAGGTTCCCTCATCCCAGATGACTTTAGCTTGTGCCAAGCTGACCGAGGACTAGTCAGAGTTCTGGGCGGAGGCTTGCTGGAGGACCTCCTTTCTGAGCCTTTAGGGACAGACCGCTGCCCACTTCTCATCCCACTGGTAGGCATGCTGTTTCTCCACCCCAGCAGTGCCCCCATGAGTTTCCAGTTTTGATTTAGTGGTAGCCATGGAGGTTTGGGGCCCACGGGGGTACACTTCTGCGGCTGTACTTACCCAGGGCCTCCACGTCTTTGAGGGGGTCGACCCCGGGAGACAGAATAAAGAAGATTGGCGTGGAGGGGCTGCTCTCCTTGTAGGACTTGGAGAATTCCACGCTCCGGCCTTCCACAAATTTACTGCCCATCTTTTCTTCCACGAAGTTCCTGAGGGAACACGCTCTGTGGGACCACAGGCAGCTGGGGCCTGCTCGGGACCAGGGCTAGGGGTGTGTGGGGGTGTGTGGCTTTGGTCCAGGTGGGTGGGCCATTCTGGATGGACTTCCCTCTAAGACATCAAGGGGAAGGAAGTGGCAGCTTGAGGTTTTCTTTTTTTTGGACAGGGTCTGGAGTAGTCCAGTAGCCCGGGCTGACTCGGTATTTGCTGTGTGACTATGACCCTCCTCCTGCCTCCACTTTCCAGGTGCTGGGGCTGCAGGTTTCTGGGTGTTACTATGCACCGGTCGTGCAGTGCTGGGAGGTGACCCCAGGACTCTGTGCGTGCTAGGCAAGCCTCTATCAATTGAGCTGGATTTCCATCTTCCTCAACAGTATGCTCCTCCTTCAATCCCAGAGGCCCAGGGGATGGCATGAGGGATGCCACCTGGGATGCCAGGGGCCTCCGAGGTCCATGTGGGATGTTGAGGGGAGGAACAAGCTCTGTGCAGAAGGCAGCTTTAGAGCCTCCAGATTCCCTCTTTCTAACCCAGCCCTAGGACTCCCTTGGGTGGTCCTCTCATGCCATCGGGTGCATGGGTGACCTTCGGAACCCAGTGTCTGCCTGTTTCCCTCCGTCATCGTCCAAGTCTCCTGAGCTCAGGTGAGATGCTGACTGCCCAGCACTGGCTTTGAAAGCAGGACCATGGCTATATTCCCGTGCTGTGGACTGGCTCCCAGACACAGGCAGGAGACGATGGGAAGGCCCTGGGGGGCTGGGAGGCTTTAAGTGTCTTACTGCGCCTCTGAGATGGTCAGGTGCCATTGCCTGGCAGGTCCTCACTGCCACCAGCTCATCTGTATTGACATTTAGTCTTTACCTCTGTCCCTTCCCTCCCCACCAATCCTGGCCCTGTCCTCTTCCAACCGAGAAAAATGGAACAGGAGAGGTCCTTAGATATGGAGTGAACCTGCATCAGGGCCCTGCTTTGTCAGAGGGGAGCTCTGGGGGGTGTCAGTGGTTTGAGGAGCCCTGGCTGTGTCTAGACTGTATGGAAAGATGGAAGGGCAGAAGCCAGCCTGTCCCACTCTAAGCCTGGGCCCTGGGGTTTTCTGTGCTCAGTCCCTCCCTCCCTTCCTTTAGCCCCCCCCCCACCTGGGAGGGCTCAGGTCTCAAATTAGAATTCTTCATTTATGATAGGCACCTAGTTGACAATTTAGACGCAGAGAGTTCCCCAGTGCTGATGGCCTTTCTTTTCCTCTCTTTCAACCTTAGGGCCTAGTGTGGGAAAGTCTGCTTGTCCATCCCTGTCACAGGGTCTATCCCTCTACACAGGCCAGTAGGGCCAGCAGTCCTACTGATCACACCCCGAGAACCTAGGATCAGGGCTGAGAAGGTGGTTCAGGCCCTAAAGTGCTTGCCAAGCATGGACAGGGCCTGGGGTTCCATCCTCAGCCTCACATACAGATGCAAACCCAGCACTCTGGAAGCAGAGGCAGGAGGATCAAAAGTTCAAAGTCGTTGGATACATATGTTTGAGTTGAGGGTCAGCCCAGGATGCTTGAGACCACATCCAAAACATAAAGAAAGGAACTTAGATCTCCGGGTCAGAGCACCTCTCCCGGCTGTGCCAGCAAAGGGGCCTCCCTCCCTCGGCTCGGTTCCCTGTAGACTCACTTGACGGCGTAGGTCATGCGGTCTGGCCTCATGCAGCGCACCATGCACAGCTTCTGCAGCGCCGTCTTGTTCTTCCACTCCTTGGGGAAGATCTCCTTCTCGGGGGCTTCCGACTCCACCAGCTTCTTCCACCGCTTGGCGGAGCCCTCGATGTCACTGTCCAGGTTCTTGAACTCGTCCATCTCTGACAGGGCCTGAGTCAGAAGTGTCGTTTCAGGGACCACACACGGCCTGAGTCGGGGGTGGGGGGTGGGGGCACCTTCTCTAGATGGCCCTTAGTGGGCCCTGGGGAGAGGTCTCAGGAAGATGCAGTGCTCTGGGCTGGGTGACAGAGTGGCCTGTCAGTAGGGTCTCAACTATTCTTCCTGTCAAGGGCAGGGCAAGCTTCCATGGGGGCCAGTGGCCTGGGGGCTCACAGTAGCCCTCCCCTCCAATGAGGGTAATATCAGGGCTGTCCCACCTCAGGCCACCGCCTTCCAGGGATCACAGTTTGGATTGAAACTTGACACCTGGGATCTGAGGGCTCTTGGCAATGGATCTGGGAACCTGAGGAGTGCCCAGACCTAGAACAGGGCAGGGCATAGGGATGCTGGGCACAGGATGGCCTGGGACTTGCTTCAGGTCCCTATGGTTAGCGGAGACCAGTGATGTCACATTCAATACAAGTGCGGGTTGTCTCCAAGCTGCAGCCATCTTGGCTCCCACCTTCTTCTGGCCCTGTCACCGTGATGGGGCACAGGATCCTCCAGACTGGTTGGGAGGGGTTCAGTGCTGAGTGCGAGGACCCACCTTGATCCCACCCCAGCTCTGGTGCTGCAGGAAATCCACAGGGGACGTGACGCCCGCCTTGAAGGGGAACCGCAGGAGGAAGTCCAGCTCCAGCGCATTCAGCTCCTTCTTCATGGATAGGACCTGTGGGCCAAGGGGGCTGTGGGGCTCAAGAGCTTCTTTGTTTTTGTGGGGGTCTTTTTAGCTGAGGACCAAACCCAGGGCTTGGTCTACCACTGAGCTAAATCCCCAACCCCGTGTTGTGGGTGTTGCTTTTTCTTTTAACTGGGTGAAACACATAAAACATGTTTTACTCACACTGAAGCCCATTAAGCAAGTGGCACAGGTCTACCCACAAGGGTGTGCAGCCACAACCTAGTTCTATAACATTCCCACCAACTTAAAAGCAAAGTCCTTATCTTCTGAGGAGGTCCCAGGCTACAGACATGTGTACTGTTGGTGGCTGTGCGGCAGCTTAGGCGTCTCCATAAGCAGCCTGCATTATCAGGATGTGTGTGTGTGTGTGAGTGTGTGGTGTGTGCTGCAGTTCAGGCGTCTCCAAAAGCAGCCTGCATTATTGGGACGTGTGTGTGTGTGTGTGTGGTCCCACTGTGCAGCCCTTGCTGACCTGGAGCCTATATAGAGCAGGCTGTATGAAGCCATAGGGCTCTCCCTGCTTTCACCTCCTAAATGATGGAATTAAAGGGGTGCAGCATCTCACCTGGCCTACAGTGGGATCATGCCCCCCAGGTCAGCAGTTTCTGGAATGCGGGGTCAGGTGACAGGCAACCAAGATGTGGAGGCAGTGCAAAGACTGTGCCATCTCTTGGGGAGATGGTTTGTTATAAAGGGTGTCAGTCCACCCTGTCCTGTTCTCTCGGGCCAGCGGGAAGCTCGCACCAAATGCCGCTCCTGGACCGTGGTCCTCCTGGTCCCCAGAGCCAAGAGACAAAGCTCTATCACGTAGTGCTTTCAAAAGGGACCGAGGCCATTGTCCATCTGTCTATCTGTCCTTCCTTCCTTCCCGACGGGGACCTAGCTATATTTTACAGCTGATGTTGACTCCCTGGCTCATGCACTCCTCCTGCCTCAGCCGCCTGAGTGCCCAGTGTCTGAGCTCACGCTACAGGCCCTACTGAGACAGGCTACACAAACCTTCCAGTACCTCAGCAGGACTTCTGGCGCACCTATGCAAAGTCCTTCCTTGGAATGAGTCTTCGTGTGCGCGTGTGGTTGCTTGCATGTGTGTGGGCACACGTGCTCCTGTGTGCGTGTGTGCATTGTATGCAAGTGGAGGCCAGATGTCAACCCTGGGCTCGTTTCTCAGGTGCTGCCCACCTCATTTTCTGAGTCAAGGATCTCTCACCGGGAGCTAGGGCTTGAAAATGAGGCTCAACTGAGTCATTTCCCCAG
>NC_022014.1:81130788-81137095 GCF_000317375.1 Microtus ochrogaster
GATGCATGTGTGGAGGCCAGAGGACAACTGCTGGGAGCTGGCTCCCTGCTTCTACCATGTGGGTCCTGGGGCTTTGCAGCAAGTGTCCTCACTCACGGAGCCACCTTGACAAGCTCTTCCACTCATTGCTGAGGATGTATTCAGCATCCTCACTGGGTTAGGGACCATTTACTCAGCACTGATATACTGTTGTGATATTTCTTTGTATAAGTCTCTCTAACTTCCCCTCACTTGTATCCCATTGGAACATCTGCTATGCTTCCCTGGTGTCCCCCAAATCTAGCTCCCGGAATGGCCCCCACCAGACACCTCAGGCTTTACTACTGCCTGGAAAGCTGGTTTCAAGGCTGGGGATGTGACTCAGTCCATAGAGCATTTGCCCCACTTGCAGGATGTCCTGGGTTTGAGTCCAGGTGTGGCAGTGCACAAGGGTAATACCAGCACTAGGGAAGTAGAGGCAGGAGGATCGGAAATGCAAGGTCCACCTCGGCTACGTAGCTATCTGTGTGAGCTGGTGTGTGGGACCTGGAAAGGGGTCCTGAGAATCTGCACTCCCGGCACAAGCCTGGGAATCCCCAACCGCAGCACTGGCTGCAGTCTGAGCACAAAAGCAACGTGATACCTGGAAGGTGACTTGAGCCAGGAAGATGAGCTTGTCCCGCTCAAAGAGCCCACGCGCCGTGTACATGTACACAGAGTAGGTGATTTCGTCTGTCAGATTGATTACGCGTTGCTTCACCTCTTCGGCAGGCGTGGTGTCCTGAATGGCTTTCTCGAACACCACGTTGAAGGCCTGGGGAGCGGCCAGTGTGAACGTGGGGGTTCTGAGGCTGCACTGGGGGAAGGTGGGGAGGACCACCCACAGGTGGGCCCTGGACCTGCTCCCAGCGTGGCTGACCTTGAGTGAGAACTGGTAGATAGGGTTGATCTTGTTGAGGTCGTTGAGGATGAAGTACAGCAGGGAGGCCCGCGCTGCCGCTGGCCGGTAGTTCTCTCTCGCCTCATTGATCTTTGCTTCTGTGATTTTTGCCTCTTGGACCTCAGAACAGAAGAAAGGGGCTTGGAGGGAACAACCTGGAAGACAAGCTGCCCACAGGAGGGCCCTGCCTGGTCCCGGCCCTTCATTCCTCAGAAGCTCCCCTTGAGGTCCCACAGACAGCAAGGTGCTGGCTCTCAGTCTGTTACCGTGATAAAATATAGTGGGAGGAAGGGGTTTAATTGGCTCACAGTTTCAGGCTACAGCCTGTTGTGGGGAAGGCAAGGCAAGAACTTAGAGCATTGCATTCAAAATCAAGAGCAGGGAGAGGTGCAGGCCTGCAAGTATGTGCCAACACTCAGCGAGCTTTCTTCTCTTAGACTCTTTGGGACTGCCTGGCTAGGGAATGGTGCCACCCACAGTGGGCTGGGTCTTCTCACATCAATTAAAAGTCAAGACTGTCCCCCACTGACATGCTCAACAGGCCCACCTGGTCTAGATAATGCCTCACTGTGACTTTGTTCTCAGGTCACGACAAACTCTCACAGACACCCAGGCTGTAAGCCTTCTGTTTGCTGGGTGGCCTGAGAGGTGGGGCCTACCTTCTCCTCAATCTCATTGGCTGTATGCTTGGTGGTCTCCAGGTTTTCCACCAAGGCAGTGTCTCCCAGAAAGTTCCCCGACGCAGCCGACAGCCGGGCCAGGAGAGAATCTTCTAGCTCTTTCAGCACGATCTTGAACTCGTTCTGAGATTTGGTGAGGCTTGCCTACAGGGGTGGCAGGGCCCAAGCGACATTAGTTGGGGCCTGGTCTCACTTCTGCTGCCAGTGCTCTCTGGAGGGGAGCCACAGGACAGATGCCACCCAGCAGGCAGGCCACCCGTGGAGATGGAGAACTGAGTGTGGCCGAGGCAGAGTTGGGCAGGCGGCTGGTACACAGTTGGCTCTGCTTAACCTTTGTGTGTGCATGTGTGTGGGAAAGGCAGAGCCTCAGACTCAGTTTCCTTTGGGTGTTTTGGTTTGGTTTTGGTTTTTCAAGACAGGGTTTCTCTGTAGCTTTGAAACCTGTCTTGGAACTAGCTCTGTAGACCAGGCTGGCCTCCAGCTCACAGAGATCTGCCTGCTTCTGACTCCCGAGTGCTGGGATAAAAGGCTTGCACCACCACCGCCTGGCTCAGTTTACCTTGTTATTTAAGATGGATTCTCTGGGGCTCACTCTTTAGGCTAGGCTGTCTGACCAACGAGTCCCTGGGACCCTCCCATCTCCGCTTCCCCAGCCCTGGGATTACAAGTACGTGGCAGCCTTTTCCGTGTTGGCGGGTGTGTGTGTGCATGTAACTCAGGTCCTCATGCCTTTGCTGAAAACATTTTACTGAGTGTGAGCCCTATCTCCAGCCCCGGAACCCTATGTTTCCTTTCTCTGTGATGCTGAGGTTTGAGTCAAGAGTTTCACATATGCTGGACAAATGCTCTGCACGGCCAGGCGCAACCTGGCTTCTGGGGACCCTCTTTGATCCTTAGGACACAGATCCCTGGTGTAAGCGTTCTGGCTGCTGGTTTAAACTGAGTTAGGGGCTGAATAACGAGAATGCTGGGGAAGGAGGAAGCACTGAGGGAGCTGAGAGACATGGCCCTCCAGGTGACCACGTGAGTGACCCCACATGTCGATGTCTGTCAGAGTCAGTCACCTTGAGCTGTTCGAGATCCGGGCGCTCTTTGGCCACCACGGCGGCCAGGAGCTGGTCCTCGAGCCCGTCCCTGGTGACCAGGAAGTTGATGAGCGTGCACTGAGCCTGCATCTCGGGTTTGTAGTGGGGGTTGAAGTACTTGGTGTGAAGGATCAGGCGGAAACTGGGGTGGTATTCCACCTCCTTGTCACCGATCTTAATAAACCTGGTGGATGAGGAGCAGAAGCCTGTGAAGCACCCTTGCCGCCGGGTGACCCACCCACCTCTTCCCTACACTCTGGGGAGGCCAGTGACCACCAGAGGCCATGTCTAGCCTTTCCTCTAGTGGGCACTTGGTCTGCCCAGGGGAGTTTGTTCATAAAGCTGGCTGCAGCTCGCGCTTAGCTGAGCACCTGAACGGAAGAGCAGCCAGCTCTCTCAAGGTCAGTGCGGAACATCAGCACGTGCCAGTGGCCCTCTGCCAAGCACTCCTGGAGTGTCACCCTGTGCTGTCCCACTGTGGGTCACCCCCTCCCAGGCTCTGCTCCCCTTCTTTCCTGGTTGAGCTCACTTTCTTGGAGCGAACCCCCTGCAGTCCCTGGATATCGGCATTCATGTCGGGTCCTTGTCAGAGCCCGAGACACAAGAGTGTTCCCATCACTTCTGCCCTGGGCTCCTGTGCACCAGAGCCCCGAGTTGGCTTGCCCCCTTTGTGCTGTAAACACAGCGAAATGCTGCAGGTCTGGTCAGCAGAGTTTACTCCGGAGCCGTGAAAAGGAACTGTGACGCTGACAGCGGCTACCACGTGGATACCCCTTGACAAGGGGATGCCAACTGGAGAGAACCAGGCACGAAATGACGCGTACTGCACGATGCACGTCCAGAGTGGCAAAGCCACGGAGACGAAAAGATGCTTGAGTGGGTGTGGGTAGGGGGTGTGAGGTTTTCTCGTGGGAGACACAGGTGATAGTTGTATAACACGGTAAATGTGTGAAGCACCCTAGAAATGCTTACTTTATGACAGTCAGGTTTCTTAGAATTAAAAATGGGGGGCACACCTTTAATCCCGGCACTCGGGAGGCAGAGGCAGGTGGATCTCTAATTTTGAGGCCAGTAGTTCCAGGGCAGTAAGGGCTGCATAGAGAAACCTGGTCTCAAAAACAAACAAACAAACAACAGACAAAAAACAAAACAAAACCAACCCCTGCAAAAAAGACCCAAACCAAACCAAACAAAAAAAGGAGGGGGGGGGCAACCAGATGGCTCAGTAGGTAAAAGGGCTTGCTGCTAATCTTGGCACCCTGAGTTCAATCCCTGGGACCTACATGATAGGAGCTAACTACCATAAGATGGCCTTTGACCTTAATATCCTGGGGCATGCACACACACACACAAAGTAAATAAATGCAAGTAAAATATTTTGAAAATTGAAAAGTTTTGAAGAGGAGAGGAGAGAACTCATGATGCCATTGCAGCCTATGGCTTCAGTGGCATGGTCACTGGGTCACTGCTCAGTCGCCTGTGCTCCAGTTAATAGCTCCACGGTCATGCTCATGCATGCAACCATCATTAAACTCAGGGGGCCATTAAAATGGGGCTGGAGAGATGGCTCAGTGGTTAAGACCCCTGGCTGCCCTTCTAGAGGACCTGGGTTCGATTCCCAGCGACCACATGGTGGCTCACAGAGGACCTGACACCTCCTCAGGCACTAGGCACACATGTAGGACAGAGACATTCGTGCAGGCATAACATCCCTACACATAATAGGCGCACACACACGCACGCACGCACACACGCATGCATGCACGCACGCACACGCACAGAGGATGTGAAAGCAGAAGGGGAACATGTCGGGAAGAGAAAACCATTAAGAGGGAGTGGGACAAGAGAGGGGAGTCGGGGGCAGGGATATAACCGTGGAAAAAGTTTTTGAAAGGACTGTAAGTTTCACAATTTTCAAATGTATACGAAAAAGATAGAGGCAATATGAAGGACCCCGTGCATCAGCTGGTCCCTCCCCCTGGGACAGAGCTGGCCTTTCCGGTCCCCTCAGCACTGGGTCCCGTCAGCCTTTGAAACCTTTAGTAAAGAGAGGCCCTTCACTGAGCTCCCAGCCGGGGCCGCCCCAGGAGAGATTCACTTTGGGCCGGGCCGTGGGGGTCAGCCTTACCTCCCCTTTTTAATGGTGTTCCTGCCCAGCAATGGGTCCAGCACAGGGTCTACGGTCTCGCCGATGTTCTCAATGAGTAAGATGTCACCCTCTGAGATGGCCTGCTCGATGATGTCCAGATAGCTGGGCACAGAATAGAAAGATAAGACATGGCTTGCGGATCATAGGAAGCAGTGTCTGCCTCAAGAGGTGGCCCTGGCCCCGAGGAACGGAGGTGTCCAGGGGGGTCGCCAAGGAGTCAAGCCCAGTTCCTTCTTCCCCAGGCATCTGTGTGGGCTTGCAGATTGGGGGTTGGGACTTTTAGGTGGGAGCCAGGTGGCGGGAGCAGGAGGGATTTTCAGGATGCAGAGCTGAATATTTTCCCTGCTCCGCCAGAGCCTGTTCTAGGGCTCCAGGAAGCTTACGCCTGGCAGCCACCATCACCCTGGTGCTCATGGTTTCTGTTTCCCTTGTGGGAGCAGAATGTAAACCACACACGAGATGAGAGCCTGGAGCCTCCCCAGCAGATAACAGCCAGGAGGACACGAAGAACCAGGTCTGCTTCCCCTCCCTGTGAAGTGCAGGCGGGAGAAGATCCTGGTTTGACTCTCTGCTGTTCAGACTGGAGTTTATGTTTGCGTGTTCATATTCATGTTAGTAGACTACTCAGTCAGCAGATGCTCACGGCTCAGGCTGCGTGTGAAAGCAAGCCCCAGACTGCTTCCTGGTCCCCAGCTATTCAGTAAACACAAAAGGCTCAAGGCCTGTGTGCACGCATAGGACCTGGCCATCTCCCAGTTATCCTGAGTGCGCAACCATCACAAGGCCTCTCACAAAGCCACTCATAAGGCCGGAGGTGCGCGTGTACGTACAGACCCGGGCAGTGCCACCTGCTGCCTAACCCTGCCCAGCCCCGCCCAGCACCACCCGGCCCTGGCCGCACCTCTTCTGCCCCAGGCGGATGGCCTTCAGCTCAGTGCCATATTTGTTTTTGATCCACTTGATGCCTTGAAGCTGGGCGTCCACAATTAGCGGCCAGCGCTCCGTGTTGCATAAGATGGTGGCGTTCTCAGTGGACATGCGGTCGCTGGGCAAACCCTGGTTGTTCCAGGAGGCCACGTCTGCATCGTCTGTTAGCAGGGTCAAGGGATCCAGGCCCTCCGTGATGGGGATTGGGACCTGCCGAGGGAGGAATCCGTTGTTTTTTGCTCTGTGTGTGTGTGTGTGGTTTGGGCACAGTTATGCGCTTGCAGACAGAAGTCAGAGGACAACTTGTAGGCGTTGGCTCTCTCCTTCCATCTTGTGAGTGCTGGGATCAAATCCAGACTATTAGGATTGGCGGCAGGTTGCCTTACCCACTAAGCTACATTGCCAACCCTTTGCCTTGTGTTTTAATTCACTGTTATTTTATGTGTATAGTCTATATTATGTGTATTTTATGTGTATAGTGTATATTATGTGTATTTTATGTGTGTAGTGTATATTATGTGTATTTTATGTGTGTAGTGTATATTAT